>NW_026693023.1:5972500-6124752 GCF_021218885.2 Marmota monax | reverse complement strand
GTTTACACACAGTGATAGGTCTAGACTAGGCCTGCTATTTTACATCTCTAAAAGGTCAGAGGTAATGCTGATGCTACTGATTTGTGGACCACTCTGAATAGCAAGCCTCCAGGACAGGAGGTAGGAAAGTATACAGCCCATGTACTAAATCTGGTCTGTAGCCTGTTTTTTTATGAGGATCTTTTAAGAATGGGTTTTATATTCTCAAAAGGAAAAGAAGGAGGAGAAAGAAAAAAGAGAAGGAGGAAGAAACAGTTGTAGAGTATGTAGCCTGCAAATCTCAAAATATTTATTATCTTACATTTTAGAAAAAACTTTGATGCAACTTCATTCCAGTATGTACTAAGAAACGTTTAGTCTATGAGATCAGAGTGAACTTTGAGTCTCTAGATGGATTCTGGATTGTGCAATTAGCTTTACGTATCCTAGACATCTATATGTAGAAGATGCTAACACATGTTGGAGAGTTGACAAACAAAATAATGAATGAATGAATGAATGAATATAGCTGTTTTCCTGGACTAACATTCTGGAAGTCATTCATATCACCATGTGTTCCCAATGCTGATAGGAGAGCAATACAAGCCACTCTCTGTCTTGTCTGGAACATTCATGACATAACTTCTTCTTCAATGATACTTCTATGGCAAAGGTTCAACCCCCCTGAAGCTCCCACAATCTAGGAATGGATATATATATATATATATATATATATATATGGATATATATATATATATATATTTTTTTTTTTTCCTTTGGAAAGAACTTTGCTTAAGTGCCACATCTGGCCCTCTTAATAGGTTTTGGCACCTCCTTGAAATTCTCTGGACAATCCTACTCTCCTACTATTAAATCATAGTTAAGATTTTAGAGACAGAGCAGAGATGAAGGCCAGGACTAAAGTCAGAAGTAAAGTGGAAGAAAGGTTATATTACTGCAGAAAATGGTAAAGGGGATGAGGCACAACGTGATACTGATGAATTTTCCATTTTAGTGAAATATAGTGTGTGTATATATGTATTTATGCACATATACACACACACACATACACACACACACACAAACACACATACAGAGTAGTACCTTGATATTCTCCAAGGATTTGTTCCAGGACTTCCTGCAGACATTCAAATACACAAATGCTCAAGTCCCTTACATAAAAATGGCATAAAATTTGCATTTCCCCCTGTACACTTTAAATCTTTAATTTGATAAGTAAAGATTTCTAAATTACTCACAATATCTATTACCTAAGTGCTTTGAAATCATTCTTATACTGTATTGTTTAGGAAACAATGACAAGGAAAAGATTTGTACAGGTTCAGTACAAATTTTTCCTGAATATTTTTGAGCCACAGTTGTTTGAATCTCCAGAGACAAAACCTACAGACATGGAGAGCCCCTTATATATCGCAGTAATTTTAGTTACTTAGAAATTAAACATGAAACCACGTGAGGTTTGTAAACCTAAATTCAGTACCTACAATGATTTTAAACCCTGTCCTTTCAACTTCTTTTGTATTATTATACCAAATAAATGCCACACCACGACAATCTTTTTTCTAGTTCTAGAAGACAATAACATTAACATGAAGCTTAGCGGATAGTCTCACTCAAAAACTGAGAGACTAAAATTATCCCCATGGAAGAAGAAAAGGGTGGATTTAGGAAAAGGCACTTTCTATGCCCAGTTTTTCTCATCTACAAAAGGGAGTCACCAAGGCTCCTCCTCCCTTCCTCCTGGGCTTTAAATTTGTGTGTACTCAGAGCATGTTCAATGAATGCCAGCTGCTGTCGGTGTATTCCTGCTCCTTTTGTCCTTTTTCTCCCAAGCCCGGCCCTATGAGGATATATTGAATTCTGCCTGAGCCTTGAGAAATTGTTTGTAGTAGCACTAATGGTCATTTCTCTGTCCTTAGAAAATACCCAATTATTGGATTGGATCTACATCTTGAGTGTCCTCAGCACTGACTGGGAATATGCTTAAACTGTGGCATCCGGACTCCTCCTTGGGCTGCTTAGTGAGCATTCATCTGTTCAGCTGTAACAACTGCCCCCTCTGCTCCAAGTTCTTCACGTTAATGAACACATGCATCAAAAGGGTAGGGGGAATTGTAGCTAAATCCACTTGGTATTTAATTGGTTTAGTGTCCTGTGACTGGGTAATGTGACTGCATTTGAGAAAAGTAAGTAGGTGTTTTATTTTGTTTTGGTTTTGCTTGCTTTTTATTTGTATGCAGAAATACCACCTTGTTCAGGAAAAGCACCGAGAGTGAATGTCATTAGTGGGCATGTGTGCCTGTGGAGGAGGACTGAGGAAAAGTGCTCAGCAGGAAGGGTCTCTGGTTTCCATGGAAACAAACATAGCAACCTGGCCATCTTATTTGGGTCTGTACTTTTAAGGAATTTCATTCTTAACCGGGCTCCAAAATTCCCTGAGAGAGAAGTACAGAATTAATTTATGTACATTATAGGCTTTTCTATTTCTCCAAAGATCAAAGCTAGCTGAGCAGAGCAGAAGTAAAGATTAAGTATTTGGTGAAGCATGGGGGGTAAAGTATGAATCTACCATTCCATTGGGAACAATAATTTCTTATTGTATAAAAAGCCAGAGTGAAGAGTGGAGTGAGATACCAAACTTTAGAAATCGAGATCATCTGCCAACTTTTCACTCTCTTGATCTGCTTTCCCTCACTCCACTTCCCTCCCAACATTTAACGAGTATCATCATCCCTCACATTGTATTATTGAGCACATAACTTTCATCTGATCTTGTCATCATTTTCCTCTAGTTGAGTAAATTATTTATCATTCTTTTATTTTTCATGTTTCATCCCATTTCATCATATATTTAATGAGATTTAATATATATATATATATATATATATACATACATATACGTGTATATATATATACGTATATGTATATATGTGTGTGTGTGTGTGTATATATATATATAGTTTTCAAATAGCTAGGCATGGTGGCACAAGTCTGTAATCTCGGAGACTTGGGAAGGTGAGAATCACAAGTTCAAAGCCAGCCTCAGCAACTAAGCAAGGCCCTAAGCAACTTAGGGAGAACCTGTCTCAAAATAAAAAGAACTGGGATGTTGCTCAGTGATTAAGTGCCTCTGGGTTCAATCCCTGATATATATAATATTATATATAATGTGATATATATGCACATTATAAAATAACTGCAAAAATTAATGAAAAGAATAAAAGGAGAAGTAAACATATCGTTTTATACCCCCTACACCTAACTTCATTTTCTAGAGCTACTAAAGTCAAACGTCTCTTTTAGCAATTTTTGGTAAAGATACATAAATTTCAGTAAAGATACACACATATGTATATATATACACACATACACACAAACATATATATATACACTCATACACACACTATTGATATCTAGCAATTTTTATTACTTCTACAATTATTGGTTGATTTTAAGCTTTAAAAAATCTTATAAATCTATAAGTATACATGCATACCATTTTTCTAGAATTGTGATTACACTAAAATCCCATGTAATCCCTTGCCATTACAGTTTACCATACAAAGGAAAATTCTTCAAGGACTAAAGATGAAGTAAATCCTCTTCAAATTTCTGCTAAGTTCATTCACTTAATTATACTGAAAAAGGCAGGATGTCAGAGTAGTTAAACCCTGGGTCAGCTCTGAGCTCTGACTCCTGTCAGCTCAGAGAATTTTCTGTCTACTAGACTCTCTGTGCCTTAACTGAGGAAGGTATAAGGACCCATTTTGATTGATCTAAGATGAGCTGGATCTGTGTACTCAAGGCATTTAGCTTCAGGAGGCCTTTGCTCAAGTCACTAACTGCTGCTTCTGAGTCACCGCCACTTGAAAGTGTTACTCCTATCCTCTGTCATCTTCTTTTGAGAATTCCTTGGATTTTTCTTTCAATAGTTTTTGGTCTTATAAATTTTTGCTTTTGGAGTAGAATCATATTTTACTTTTGGTAAAAATTTCTTTGGTTAAGAAAGAAAATAATTTTCCCTAAAATTTTGAAGATTTTGTTAAAAAATTTCTCCCTAACATTGGATATTCTTTTATTCTCTCTCTCTCTCTCTTTTTTTTTTTTTGTGCTGGCAATTGAACCCAGGGCTTTATACATGTGGGGCAAGCACTCTACTTAACTGAGCTATATCCCCAGCCCACATTAGATATTCTGATGAAATTTTAATTCTGTCCAATTTTTGTTCCTTTATAAGAACTTCTTTTTAAATGATTTTCCTCCACTGGAGTATGGATATTTTCAAATGGTTTTAATTCTGAATGTTTATGCTCTTAGTTTTATGATGAGGATTTACAAACAAATCAGGGGAATCTCTCATTTATATATTGGCAAATCTTTGGATGGTCAAAATCTGGAGAGAATTTTTTTATATGAGTTGACTATTTATAAATTTTTATGGTATTATATTGATAAAATATTTATAATTTTTTTCTCAAGCAATTTCATGATTACAGAAATTCTTGAAATTATGATATGCTAAAAGAATGTTCCATTTATAAATTTTTAATGTTTCATTTAGTTCTACATAGTTAATTCCTATTTGACCAGATGTTAGATCAAATATCTCATTTCATGGAAACAAGCAAAGTGTCTATCAACTGATGAGTGGAGAAGAAAATGTGGTACAGATACACAATGGACTATTATTCCGCCGTAAGAGAAGAATGAAATCCTGTCATCTGTGACAGCATGGATCTAATGGGAGATCACCATGTTAAGTGAAGTAAGCCAAACACAGAAAGACAAGTACTTCACAATGTGATCCATATGTGGAGTCGATCTCATAAAAGCTGAGAGTACAGTAGTAGTTAGTGGTGAGAGAGTAGGAGGGAGAGATGGGGCAAGGTTGATCATTAGGTACTAAGCTACAGATAGACAGGACCAAGAAGTCCTGGGGTTCTACTGTACACCAGGATGACAACAGATAATGACAATGTACATTTCAGAAAGCTAGAAGAAAATATTTTGAATGTTTCTAATCATAAAGAAATAATAAATGAGAAGATAGATATGTTTAATCTGAAAAATTGGTTTTAAATATTGCATACCATATACATGTATCTAAACATCACATTACCCAATTATTATTTATAATTGTTTATATTTTTATATAATAGTTAAAATTAACTAATAAAGTACAAAAAATAATAAAAACATAAAACAAATTTCTCATTTCACAGAGTGATCCACTTAAGATAACTTGGGAAAACTGGCTCAATCTCCGGGAAAAGCTTCAGAAGTGTGTGCTAAGAGCAATGCTACCAGCTTATTCTGGGGAGCCTGAACCTCTGAGTGCACTTCATGCAATATTATTAATCAGCCTGGAAACAACCATTTCTGTGAAAGTTATGATGCTTCTGATATTGTTCCCAAGAGGTTCAATATCTTACATGTGACTTGTTTCCTAGGATTTGGGCAAAAGAAAAGGAAAAACTGTTGATGATAAGACTGAATGATTCTGGTTAGTTTATTATAGTAACTAACAATTTAATTGCTTTGAATTGAATAAATTCAACAAATAAATGTGAATTGAATCCTCTCCAGAGGTAGCTTAATTATTTCAAGATTAATTACTGTAATGTTGGCCTGATGGTAAACACATATCATATATAGAAATGGCACTGGTGCATCTCTGAGTTTCTCCCATCCATACTAATGACACATCACCTCCAGAGTATTAGTAAAATATTCAGCAAAGATATTCTTTTTATAACCATAGTACAAACCCCACAATTAAGTAATTTTTATTAATACTTTACCACTATATAATGCTCCAAACCCATTCAAGTTTTGCCAATGAAAAGTTCAAGTTTAAAATCATAATCTGTCCTATTTGTTATCACTTGATTAAGGTATATTTCTGCCAGATTTCTCCAGTGAATTTTATACATAATAAATATTTTGGGAAGAGGTACTTTGAAAACCTATAAATACTCTCCTCTTCATGAATACAGCTTTACTTTTTTATTTATCATAAATTCATTTCTTCCTATTTTAATAAAAATTTTATCTTTAATTTTTTTTGATCCATGAATTATCTTCATTTGATCAGTTAACATCATTTTGAGCTGTTTTCTGTGTCCCTTTGACATTTATGCCAATCATTTTAAAGCACTCTCTTACTTTCTGGCACAAGATTTTTCCAAGCTCATTTAACACATTTTTTCAATAAGCTCTGGAATTAATCAACCCTCAAAGGAGCTCTAGTTCTATTTACTGGAGCATGGTAGTTAGGTCACAACATCTAGGTGTGTTTGTGTGCGCATTTCTATGTATAGGTATATATGTATGCGTGTATAAAACGTATGTGCACATTTTATCCTATATTTATTTTGACACTGAGAGATGCACTTCAAAACATGATCTCATACTAACATCTTTAATTCCTAATATTACATGGTCCATTCTAGTTTCCTTTCTTTCCAGATTTGTAACTCTCTTCTTTCGGTACAAGAAATGTGTCTCTCATTTTCCTTAATATATTTGATATCTCCTTATATATAAACAACCTTTACCAGGCACACATCTGTAATCGCAACTACTCCGAAAGTTGAAACAGGAAGATGGCATTTAATTTAATAAGGTCCCGTCTCAAGTTTTTGGCAATCTATTAAAACAGAGCATCCCTGGGTTCAATCTCCGGCAACACATACATACATACATACACACACACACACACACACACACACACAGCTCTATACCATATATAAACAATCTTCAGTGGCCAACAAAACCTCCTGTCCTTCCTCAGATGCCGCCACTTCACATCTCCTAAGCTCTGACACCTCGTGGAGGGCAAGTGTCAACCTGCCATCATCTGAGCATCCTTCTTATTCTCCTTGGGTTCCAATCCCCTCCTGGCTTGGCATTGGTCCCGCCTGATGCCCCCATTGTAGGTTCCCCCCCTCCCTCTCCCAGGCTGATTAAAAGCTTTTCTAAGCAATACCTCACCCCGCCAGTGCCTACCTCACTCTTTTGCTCAAGTTTCCATTCCCCTTACTAGATCACTGCCTCCTAGGCCCCAACAATCATCCCACCTCAATCTGCTTAGCTCCAGACATCCCAGCCTATTTCTGTTACAGGACAGGCTCTTACCACGCACAGGTTCCTACATCCTATGCTGGGTAGCCTTTGATGTCCTCCTCATCTGGCATAGGCTCTCACATCCACTTTGGTGGATTTAGATTACCCTGCTGGGCCTAATCTAATCACCTAGGTCCTTAAAAAGCAGAGAGTCTTTCCCAGCTGAGATCAGAGTCAGTGAGATATAACTACAGGACAGTGGGTCAGGGACATGCAACATTGCAGGTTTTCAAGTGAAGGAAGGGGTCACAAAGAATGCGGATGGCTTTTAGAAGTGAGAAAAGAAAAGGAAATAAGTTTTTCTCTGAAAGCATCAGAAAGGGATGTGGAACACAGTCCTACCAACACGTTGATGTGAGACCTGTGTTGGACTTTATCCTCCAGAGCTTTAACATAATAAATTCATGAAGTTTTAAGCCACCAACTTTTGGACAATCTATTAAGCAGCAACAGGAAACTAGAAGAGGAAGAAAATCAAGGATTATGAAAGCAAATTTTTGCTATTGTGGAAAAGCAGACATAACACACAGTGAACCATTTTAACTAGTTTTAAGTGTAGAGTCCAGTGGCAGGAAGTATACTCACATTCTTGTGCTGTCATTACCACCATCTATCACCAGATCCTTTCATCTTTCCAAACTCAAACTCTACCCATCGAAGAGTAACTCCCATCCCCACAGCTCCTGACAACCATCTCACATTCTTTCTCTGTGAATCTGAGAGCTCTGGGCATCCTATATAAGATAAATGTACAATACCTGTCCTTCAGCATCTGGTTTATTTCACTCAGCATAGTTTCTTCATAGTTCATTCATGTCATTCCCATTCCTTTTTGAATCTGAATAATATTCCATCATATGTATATACCACATTTTGTTTACCTATTCATGTGTTCATAATAACTGCTGTTGTGTTCGTATTTTACTGTTGTCATGATGCTGCTATGAATATCAGTATACAAATATCTGTTGGACTGCCTGCTTTCACTTATTTGGGGTTTATACCCAGAAATGGAATTATTGGATCTTATGATAAATTTTGTTTATTTTTCTTGAAGAAATACCATACTGTTTTCTGCAATGACAGTGCCTTAAATTTATTTATTAGACTATCAAATATATTTTATTTGAGGGAATAAACCAAATAAGCTAGAGGTTTGTAATAGAATATTGATTATCTGACCTAACTACCTATTAATTACCCTAAGATGATTTTATTCACATTATACTTCTTTTGATAAGGGTTTTCCTCCTGGAATTTGATTCCTAAGCACTATGCTTATGTTGTCATTTCTTGGTGTTGTAGGTCTGTTATCCATTGATTTCTTTGTATTAAAAATACAGAATATTTTTAATAAATTTCCCTAAGTAGTATCAATGCATAGACACAGTGCCCCCATGCTTTCTGTGTAGACGTATCACCACTTATTGTTAACTCTAGGTGTAATATTTTATTATTAATTATTAATAATTAATATTATTAAATATTATCCACAGCTAAGCTGTGCAATGTTATATGATTGTGTTTCCTTTATTGTAGAACTTCCTCCACTCCTTCCCATTCTCCCTTCTCTTTGACTTATGTTTATAGTACCACCTACCACCAATTCAGTCTCAACTTCCTTGAAAGAATTATAAATTTCCTGGCAATTTATTCAAACACACCAAAAGTTCCTTCATTTCATTACCCACCTCCTACCAACACATCCACTCCTTCTCATGTGTTTTTCTGTCCACCTGATCCAACCAGGGCATGCATTTCTAGAGGAACATGTGATTATCCTCCTGGGATCTCTTTCTACCAGTCTTCTAGAAAATTATTTTTCTTTCCCCTTTAGTAGCATTTCTGTTTCCTCGATTCTGTGTCTTTCATATTTCTTGGCTTACTTTACAGTTACTTTACAGAACTTCAGGACAATCTCCAGAAGTTCCTTAGAAAGCGTTCATGAGAAACAGATTTTTTTGAGAACTAAAATATTTTTTTAAAAATCTTTATTACCCTATCACATTGTTTTGACTAGGTATAATTTCCCACAGAATACTAAAGATTCTTCATCATTGTCTTATTCCTTCTAATCCTGCTGGTGAAATTCCAAATGCTTTCAGATTCTGAGATTATTTTTCAAAGAGAATTATTCTGTGTGTGTGCCTGCTCACATGCACATGCACCTGTGTATCATGAGCCTTTCAATTCTCAGATTTATTATTAGATTTTTTTTCTTTGATAATTTCCCCTCATTTTTTTCCTCTCTTCTATCTATAACTCTTATTATGTGATTGTGAACTTTCTGGATTGAAACACAGATTATTTGTATATTCTACCTTGCGGGTCTGAGAGACATCAATAACTTTACTTTCCAATGTCTTTATTAAATTTTTCATTTCTGCTGTTGGAATTTTAATTTCAGGAATTTTTTTTTATTTCCTTTTTAATACACTAAGTTTTTTTTCCCCCATGGATCCATTTCCTTTTCAAAATCTTTAGAGGATATAGTGTTTGTATTTATTACTGTTGCTTCTACTCTAAGAGCAGTGATATAACATAATTTTATTTTATTCCCTGCAGTTCCCCATTCCCACTCTCCATGAAGTTTCAGCATTTTTTTTCCTTTGGCCTCTTCTCCTTTGTCTTCATCAATCTTACTGAAGTGAGAAAAGAATGTGCTTTCCATTTACCTACCCTCTTTAACTTAAAGGCAGAAGCTATGGTAGCTTGAACTTTTCCTCCCAAAATCTGTGAACTTTCTGTTCAACTTGTGTTCAGATTTTACCGGTATGTGTCTACACATAAATAACTTTCCTCATACTTGATGAAGGTAGGTGGTCAGGAGGGAACTTTTGATTTGAACATTCTTTTTTCGTCAGCTCAGGAGGAATGCTCTTGCATTGTGAAGATTTCTTGTTTGTATGTTGTTTTTCTCATTTTCTTTGAGTCTTCGTTCTCCTATAGCTCTCATTCAGTGGATTTCTAACATCTTGGTTATATCTTGCATAGTGATTTACCTTTCTTTCACATTTTCTATTTTTTCTTATACCTAAAAGATTTCCTTTAAACTTAATTCTCATATCACTAAATTTATACTTAACTATATTCATTGTAGTATGGATTAATATTCATATTTCTCATTGAACTTTTGTACTTGCATTAAATTCTTCTGAATACAAAAGGAATATATGCATATTATGAAGAAATTTAAAAATATTCTAAAAGGTACAGATATTAAACTAAATCTGTAATCACATTCTATAGTTGACACTTTAAAAATGGTTTTATTAATATAAGCATTCATGAATTTTATTGATTTATTAAAGAATAGGATCATTCAAATGATCTAATGATTTTTTTACTTAGTAATATCACACTGTTATTTTTCTCATAAATATATTGTTATTTATATTGCAACTTTGAATGGCCACACAGCATGTATTTTCTTAGATGAATCATAATTATTTTTCATTTCCTGTAAAGAAGTATTAAGATTATTTCATTTTTTATCATGAGCATTTGATAATGTACACACAGATCATTGTTTTAGGGTTTTCTAAATATTCTGCTAAAATTCTTATGACATGTGCTTCCAGATCACCCCTCAGAAATGTTAGACCAGTGCTTTTTTTCCTCCATAACTTTTTTGATTTCTTCAATCAAAGGAGGAGGGAGACAATACATTCTAGTTTCAATTTGAATTTTAATAACTATGAGGCTTGGCACTCTTTTGGAATATTTATATCATCTATATTTCTTCTATTCTGAATTATTTATGTTACTTGCTCATTTTCATTAATTTTTCTTTTTTAAATTATTTCATTAATAAACCCAGATATCTTCTTTGTAGCTATAAAATCATATATACATATATAGGCATATAGGTATATATAAATTATTTATATATGTGTATATATGTGTGTGTGTGTGTGTGTGTGTGTATATACATTACACAAGTGTTTTTTTCTCATATATATGCTCCTTTCTCAGTTCAGGGTATTAATGATCTGACATACGCCCTCCCACAGTCTTATTCAAGCATACGTGCATTTGACATTTGGGTGAACATGTCCATTCTTACCAGAATGGGCTACTGTTATACACATGGTTATGCAATTTATTTCATTTTTAATTAAAATTTTCAAGCATATACATCAGTAAAATAAACATCATAAAGACTCCACCTACTGCAATTTTGAAATGTTTTATGTTTTCATGAAACAACACTAAAGACATAGTTGGTTTCAGACCTAGTCCTATCAACTAGAAAGCTGCTGTCACAGATCTGGTGTAAATCCTGCCTGCTCAAGTTCCTATTACTTTACATACATGTCAAGACTTAAGTACATGCACATATGCACACATAAATACATATCCTAAACATGTGGGTTCTTTTGTCTTTTTTAATGCTAAATTATACTTTAACTTGATATTTTTAAGATTTACTCATGTTCAAACACTCAGTTTAGCTCTACATAGCTTTTGATTATTCATTCACCTGTTGATTGAAACTTAGATTGCTAGAAGATTTTACTATTATCAACAAAGCAGCAGTGTACATCATTCCATATGTCTGTCTGCACATATGTGCAAACGTTATAGATTTTGTTCCTAGAGATGAAATTGTTGGATCATAGCACAAGAGAAGCTATTGTTTTACTAGATAATGTTAAGTTAATATCATAAGCAGTTCCCTTTTTTTCCTAACTAGTAGTTTCTCCTATTCATATTAAATGTTGTAATTGTCATATTGTAATAGCTTTTTTTTTCTGTTTGCTGGACATGAAATGATACTTATTTTTTATATGGATATATATATATATATATATATATATATATATATATATATAGAGAGAGAGAGAGAGAGAGAGAGAGATGTCTTGTATAATACAAAGAAATCAAAATGCTATTTATATTAACTGATGTGCCTTATTTTTATGATTTACATATTTATTATAATATTTATTTAATAAAATGTGTTTGAAGAGATTCAGACATCTATTCTCCAAGATGATTTTCATTGCATCCTTATTGGAATTATGTATCAATTCTCTTCTTAATATTTGCCAGTCTGATGGCTAAAACAAAGTAGAATTTCATTGGATTCTTTAGTGTGCACTCCTCTGCACATTAGTGAATCTAAACATTTTTACACATTTATCAGCTATTTCACTTCTATCTTCTATGAATTGCCTAGTCATGTTTTTTTTTCCTGCAATCATATGGGTTGCTTGCCTTTATTTGATGCAATTATAGGGATTTCTTTTATTACTAGTACATAGCCACCTTGATATCTTGGAAATTATATCATATTTCTGTCTACTCCAAGTATGTCCTTCCCATTTCCAAAAATATTTTGGGCATTAAATATGTCTATATGTCTTGGGTCTTTTCCTTTTTATTGGTTCTTTTTAGTTAAAGCATCAGGAATCATTTTGACATAATTATAAAGGCATGGGATATACTTTGCTTTAATTTAGTTCCTAGTACCTACCCTTTCCCTCCCCCTTCCCTCCCCCTGTTTCCTTCCATCTACTCTACTGGTCATTCTGATTTACTTTTGTGGCATTAAATATGTCTAGAAGTTGTTCTCAATGGCTGGTTCTCCCCCTTCTCTGTCTATGGGGAAACAGGAAAGGGACACTTTCCCTCAAAAACTCTGTCCTTACTCATGCACCATGCCTAGGTGCCTCAGATGTGAGCAGTTATCACTACAAAAGATTGAACCTAGGAGACAGGATCCCCAGAGCCCTTAAAATGGTTCAAGAATATCTGAGCAGGGCAGAACCTAAAGAAATTTTTATTTCATGCAAATCAGCACCTTTCCATTTGACTTCAAGACCAGCATCCTGTTTTCTCTCTACAGTTCTTCTATAGAGGTTTATGTTAGTGAACACAGGAAAATATAATACTCTGACTTCAATGTAGTCCATACGTATATATAAATAAACACACACACACACATTAGAAAATTGTCAACATAATTATAGACACATATGCTGTAACATTAAAAAATAGTCTATCTGCTTTCCTATTTTTTTGAAAAATGGCAATTTCTAAAAGGCATAAAAATAGTTTAAGCAGTTTTTAATAATATTGTGTCATCCTTTATGCCTTGTATAATGTTGGTTCATTTAGTTGTTTATGAAAAATTAATTTATGATGAAGTAATAAAAATGCTGAAGATAATGGTATATTTTAGATCATTTAACCAATGCTGAGCTATAAAGGATATGTACTAAAATATTCACTAGACTAGGCATCCCTAAATGTTGACAGGCTAGAAAAATACTCCAAGTTATTAAGGTGAAACATGGGAGAAACCTACAAAATACCTGACTGAAGACGACAAGAGAGACAGCAAAGACTTTGGGCATGCTTCTAAAGTTTGTAGTCTTAATGTAGAAGCTACACTTAGCTTCCACTTTGGGTATGTTTTTCAATTAACCAAAAAAAAAAAAAAAGGTATATGGTCCTTGAAATTAGGTCCTAGAAAACTTTCCAAGCTTTATACCTCAAAAAAATACTATCCAAATAATGGTTTGCAAATGAGGAAAGAATTAGGTGTTGATCATCTTGACTTCTAAGAAATGGATTTATCATACTAACACCATCTTCTCTGAGTGGTCGCCTAATAGTTTGTCTCATAGGCAGCAAATGTCTTTTAAATTACTTTAAAAACATTAAATCCAGGACAGTGCAGAGTCTCAGGAGACAATCGTGGTTTCTTGAGGTAAAGCCAACCTATATGTACAAAGAATAGAAGTCTGTGGGGAGGATGAGAACGTGACATTGTGATATTGCTCGGTGCCTCAATTACCACCATTAAAATTACCCACCTGGGATAAGTGTGAGCAGAAAAATAATGCCTCTTATTAAAATTAAAATGCATTAATTTAGATATTTTGAGTTCAAGGAGAATGGAATTATGGCAGAAGACTGGCCATATTTGGATGACACTGGAGAGGAGAAAACCCAGGGGCTAAGAACCAGGAGAGAAAGTTGGGACCAGACAGCACTTTCAAATGTGTATTTCTAGACAAAAAATATAGATCATAGAGACACTAAATGATTCAGGTTAACGATTAAAATGCAGAGTGAGAATAAAGATCAATAGACTCTATGGCACACACCTGTAATCCCTGTAATTCCAGCTGCTTGGGAGGATAGGCAGCATCTTTTCAAGTTCAAAGTCAGCCTCAGCAACTTAGCCAGACCCTGTCTCAAAATAGCAAATAAAAATGGGTATGTTGCTCAGTGGTTAAGCACTTCTGGATTCAATCCCTGGTACAAAAAATAATAATAATAATAGACAACACTAATGTAGCTTCTACCTTAAGACTACAAACTCTAGAAGCAGTTAGCTTAGGCTTTCATCTCAGCTTACCCACTCACCCAATTAATTATACCCTTTTAACCTCAATGTTCCAACTTTAACATGGACACATTAATATTTTCCTCTCAAGACAATTTTTAAAAATAATAAGAGATTATACAAAATGCTTAGTGTAGCATGTGTTTTGTTATAAGCACCTGGAATGCCATAATGAATAAGTCATACTTTGGTCTGGGGCAGGTCCTCATCTGTCCCTTCCTGACTACCCACTGGCTGCTGCCATTGTAACAACTTTTTCATTTCATTGTGGAAGATATTCCTCCTTTTTTTAGTTTTCATGTAAGCTCTAAGGGATGCACCGACCCAAGTTCATCTCCAGAGAAGGAGATATATCATATGCAAATGACATATGTCTACTGGACAGACCCAGGGATTGGAAATGGACAACTGCAAAAGCCAAATATAAATAAATATAAGTTTCATTGTAGGGAGAGTAAAAACGTTGAGGAGGGAGACTTATAACATTGTCTTATGTTTTGGGTACATTTATATACATAATTTCATTTGGAATCCATCACAATCTTGCAACACAGGTGTTATTACCTTCATCTTCCAGGTCAGAAAATTAAGGTTATGCAGCTTATAGGCAGCAGATCCAGAAAAAAAAATAGCTTTAGAAATGCACAGTGGTGAAATAAATGAAATTATAAAGCCAGAGTTTAAAAGAAAGCATTCAGAGATTCAGAGTGAATACTCCTGAGAGTTTCTCTATATAAGCAATTCTGAGTCCTTGGGAGTTTATAGACAGTGTTAACATGGGGTTGTTGCCATATTTTCAGATTGCTGGAGTTGGAGCATAGAAAGATAGTGAGTTCCACATGGCAATAAATGGAGCTCTGCACTTGTCTAGAAAGATGCAAATGTCACATATCTCCCTGGTGATTTGAGGGAGCATCTTTTTGAGGGAATTTCTTTAGTACCAAAGCCCTCCTGAGTATCAAGTCAGGAGCCAGTGGTTGCCAAGGGAAACAGAAAATTGTATTTCTCATGATGAATGGGAGGAGAAAAGTGAAGCTTCCACAACCTAGGGTAGAGGCTACATCACTCTGGATCAGACTCTTGACTTAGCCCACAGCAAAAGGAAACATCAGTAAAAAGCTAGAACTTTATACATTAAGGCTTATTCCTGTAATACTAAAAGAGCATATTTACAAAGAAAGTGATGTAACATTCTAAAGTCTTATGAGCTCTACCGTGAAAATGGCATAGCATTGAATGTATGGAATTGGTCTCTCCAGTTGCTGAAGGCCCTGATGAATTTTTCCTATATATACGGAAACTGATACCTGAGAAATGTGGTGATCCATGAGAATTACCTACCAGGCTTTGGTGTTTTGGGTGTCATTTCTTTGCTGAAATCTGTCACTAGTACTGACACAAAAATCCGAGGCTTCTGCTGCCACTAAAATCTCTGCCTATCAGAAGTTTCTGAGTAACCCCAAACATGAAGACATAAAGATAATTCAAAGTTGTTTGTTAATTTAATTATAATTAATGAATCACTCTTTATATGTTAAGCACTGTGCTGGCTAGAAGCTGGACCTATAGAGAAGAAAGAATCAACCTTTAAATTTATCAAATAGCTTGTAGCCAAAGAGGGCAAGTTAACAAAAGTAAAAATCTAAATTGTCATAAATCTCATTATATAAGGCCAGCGGGTGCTGTGAGAGTAAATAGCAATATAATGCAAAAAACGTTATTAAAATCTTAGGAGTAGGACTACATGGGGATGACATGTCTTTTCAGTGTTCCGCTGTTATCTTGTTAACAAAGTCAATGTCATTAGCTATGGGAATATAATTGTGTTTGATTTTGCTACTTAGTATTGGGGACTCAGACTCCAAAAAGTTACATGTTAACTTAAATTATTTCTGTCTGGAAGAGACGTTAACCCCAAAGTTTAAAATTTTATTGTACTGTAGAACATTAGTAAATTTTGTCTTTACCTTAACAATCTTATTTGAATGTGTCTTGGCTAGTGGAATATAAATACCCTCTTCTTCAAAATGCTCTTTGAACTAGCTTCACCAACCTCTCAGTTTCTTCACGAATAAAGAACTGAATAAAATCTTCAATGTATGTTCAGTTTGCTTTGGCATGCCAGTCAGTTTAACATTCTGAAAACTATTTAGCAATAAAAACTATTTCTGGGAGGATGGGTTCATTAGTCAGCTTGGCTGCTGTATCAGACTACATACTAAATGGCTTGAATAATAAATTTGTTTATTCGTCCAAGATAGTCAACAGATTTAGTTTCTAGTGATGGCTCCCTTCCTGGCTTTCAAATCGTATCTTCCCTTGTGTCCTTGAAAGGTGAAGAAAGCCAGATCTGATCCCTTCTTCTACTTACAATGACACTAATCCCATCATGATAGTCCCTTGTGACCTCATCTAAACTTAAATATCTCCAAACTGTGCTATCCCCCAATATCATCACATTGGGGACTGGGACTTCAACTTATGAAATTGGGAGCAGGTGACAGAAAATTCAGTCTATACCCATGGGGTCAGGAATTATAAGACAAGGCCTGAGGATGCTGTAATGTAGGATAAAAACTAACCTGACGTGGAGATGGCACAGTGCAGCTGAAAGAGTCATGCAGATATGAATTCAATGCCTGTGTTCAGCGCTTGCTGTTGGTAAAGCTGCTCAGTCTCCCAATTTCTTCATCAGTTCAATGGAGCTGATAATAATAAAAACATCAGAGGGAAGTTGTGATAATATGAAATAACAAATGTGAAGTACCTAGTGTAGTATCTGGTGCACAGTGCTCATTGAATTAAAAGTAAATTTCCTTCCTAGCAATTATCACTCTGGAAATTTCCAAAGAAATCAAGAAACTCAGTAATACATTCTCAGTTTCTGAATCTCTGTTACGGTTTGGATGAGAGGTGTCCTCCAAAAGCTTATATGTGAGACAGTGGAAGAAAGTTTACAGGACAAATGATTGGGTCATGACAGTCTTAACCCAATCAGTGAATGAAATCCCTGATGGGATTAACTGAGTGGTACCTGAGGCTGGTATGGTGTGGCTGGAGAAAGTGGGTCATAGGGGTTACCTTTAGGGTATATCTTTGGTATTTGGTAAGTGGAGTCTCCCTCTGCTTCTGATCATCATATGAGCCACTTCTGCCCATCATACTCTTCCACCATGATGTTCCACCTCACCTCAAGACCCAATGAATGGAGCTGTCCATCTATGAGCTGAGACCTGTGAAACTGTGAGCCCTCAAACTTTTCCTCCTGTTCAATTGTTTTGGTCAGATCTTTTAGTCAGAGCAGCAAAAGAGCTGACTAAAACAATCTCTCACCCTGGACATTCCAAATGTGCGAATTAGTGCTCTCTCTTATATAAGTTACACAAAATATTCTACCAAAACACTTAGTAGATAAAGCAGCCCCAAAACACTAACTTGGAACCTTAACATCAAGAGAAACCCTGAATTCATCTCAGGTTTCAAATGTTCTGGACATGATGGGACCTAAGATAAAAGACTATACAAATAGATTTTTATCTCATTAACTCAAGGTTATCAAAGTATTTCTGGCAATTCAGATAAACATTGTCCTTGCCATATCTTTACTCAGCAAAGCCTACTTCAAAGATTAACATATGGGATGATTTTTAGGGAGAATTTTTAATATATTTAAGAAGCCAAGGACTGGGGACATAGCTCAGTTGGTAGAGTGATTGCCTCACATGCACAAGGCTCTGGGTTCAATCTCCAGCACCACCAAAACATAAATAAAATAAAAAATAAAAGAAGCCAAACAGTATTTCTGCACCTACCTTAATTGCATCTAAAATATACATCAAATTACATGTGAAAATAAAATGTTCTCAGTTAGTCTTCATAGCAGGTCCCCAAAGGCTATTTACTAAGATATAATTCATCACTTTCAAGTACAAGAAGTAAGCTAAATAAACCTAATGTAAATGAACATTGGCAAAAATATTCTATAGTTTAGATTTTTCACTAATTTAGATCAACTCTCTTTATTAGTTTACATTGATTTTCAGAGTAAACATGATTTTTTGCCATTTGACAACACAAACACCCACTCCATGGCATAGTCTGAGAATAAACAAGTTATCTACTTACAATTATAATATGCAGTATTGATTTTTATAAAGCTTTTGAAAGGAATGTGGTAGGGATAAATACTATTATAGGTGGATTTTATAAACTTGTTTTTAAAATTCAGTCTTATTGTGTTTTTTTCTTAATTTTCTTCCTCTTTCACAGATCTTTTATCTCCTCATGGGGTAAAATAATTATACTACTTTGCCAATCCTTTTTGCTTATTCTTATTCTTTTCTAAAATGTGTTTCTAGATTCTACTATTAGTGCATTTGTCTAGGGGGAAAAATTCTTATTCCTTGGTGTATTTGTCAGGTAACAAATTACCTGAGGCAATTAATTTATAAAGAGAAAAGGGTTATTTTGGCTCACAATTCTGAAGGTTCCAGTGTAAGATCAGGGGGCCCCATTCCTTTGAGCCTGTGATAAGGTAGCACATCATGGTGGAAATGTACATTGGAACAAACCACTCACCTCACAAATCAGGAAGCACAGAGGAAGAGATCAGTGTCTCCCACAGTCACCTTCAAGACATGCTCCCAATGACCTAAGGACTTCCCACAGACACTTCCTCTTAAAGGTCCATAGCACCTCCCACTAGCACCACACTGAGGACCAAACCTATGACACATGGACTTTTGGGAGACATTAACTAATTTAATCAACATAACAACTCTATGAAACTGTCATCGTTATTAGCCCAGTTTTATCCTTTTATTTTCTTAGCAGGGATATAAAGTTCTAGAAGAGTTCTCTTTTATTGTAAAGGTAGGAGACTTATTTTATGTAGGGCCACTGGCAAAGAATGAAAAGCAATATGAGCAATGACTTAATGTTTAGCATTTTTATTAAAGTATATTTAATTATTTTTATTAATGTAATAATAGTAAAGAGAAGAGAACTGGGATCTCAGAATTATAAAATTGTTATTTCAGACCTATTATCTAAAAAAATAAAATGAAATAATTGGAAATATAAACAGCATAAATATCTATTGCACATAAATCTAATTGGCACTACTATTAATGGGACACACCTCAGCTTCCCCAACTGCTGTGATCTGATTTCAAGTCTTATACATCCACATTCACCCCACTGTCCCGCCACCCACCGCCACTGGAAGTGGAACCCAACACCTAATATATACAAGCACTCTACCACTGAGCTACATCTCCAGCCCTATGTTCTATATTTACATCAGATCAACTTTCATAGTTTTCTTTGCCTTCCATTCCAACTGTGTGCATGCTTACATATGTATGTGTTTAAATGTGGAAGTGTGCATGTATGAAATATTTGCTTTTCAAATACATAGTGTCTTTTAAAAAATATTTTCCAGGTTCAATAATATCTTGGTATATACATCATTAAGAACAATAGATAATATATCTAAGTGTAAAGTATATGAACATTAGAGCTGGTCAGATGTGGATTTGGATCTTAGTTCTACTACTTATCAGCTGTGGAATATGGAATGGCTACTTAAATTTTTTTAGTAATCAAGGAAATAATGGGAAATGTCACCACAAGAAGCTTTTTATTCATCAGATTAAAAGCAATTTTTAAATTTAATAACACCAATTATAGATAAATTGTAAAATGATTAAAAATGGAAACAAAAACTTTTACACTCCATCCATAAAGAGACATTTCAAAGATGCATGCACCCCTCAAAAAGAAAGAAATAGCCAAATTTGGGATTGCTGGTTATCTCTCTTGGACACGGCCTTGCACTTGTGCTTTCTTTATGATAACAAAAAGTTAGAAACAGACCAAATTCACAGCAGCAAGAGAATATACACATAAATTGCCACATACTGACATAATATTATAATATTTAGCACACACAAAAGGATCAAGAGGCACACAAATACACACTTATGAATTTGAATAGTTAAATTCCTATGAATAGTTGAGTCAAAAGAGTAAGTTTGAGAAGAACATATGCATTATAAAATTATTTATATAAATTTTAAAACTCAAAAACTAAGTAATATCATCTAAGAATATGTTTATGCACAGTTTATATGAACTATGAACACATATGTTCAACATCTATGAACATATATATATATATTCAACATATATTTCCATATATTTTTCATTGTATGTAATTAGATATATTTTATATGTAACAAATGTTTTGCATATAAATCTACATGCATCCTGTACCTGAATAATTTAGGATAGTGGTTATATTAAGGAGTAGAATGTAAAGATGTTGCTGGCAAAATTTAATTTTTTAATCTGGGTGTTATATTTTTGTCATTTTTATCTTCATGTAAATAGTTGATTCTTGTATATACATAATTTTTATTACAAAATAATTTTGATAAAATAAAGATTGTGGTTTAAAGTAGATCTATCTGGTTAAGTTCATTATATGATGGTACAGAAAATGAACCTGGGTCAGGCAGATAATACTTCTGAGTTCAAGTCCCAACAATGGCATTAACTAGAAGCATGGTATTTGACAGGTGGTGTCTGACACCTCTGGATATAGACTCAAATGTAAAAGTGGGGAAAAAGCTGAATCTAATTGAAAGGCTTTGTAGACTTAGGTGTAGTATAAACTTATTTCCACTTCAATATGGTATGATTTCATAAAGTCAACTTTTGAGAATTGTAGAGAATCTCTTGGATTATTTTTTCAATTCTCAAGCATGTGTGTATATATGTTTATGTCTACGTACGCACACACACACACACACACACACACACACACACCTATACGCATGTCTATATGTTTGTGAAAGAGTTTCAAGCATCAGAGAGAGAAGTCAATCAGATAGTGAGGCATGGTGGTGCATGTTTATAATCCCAGCAATTTGGGAAACTGAGGCAGGAAGGTTTAAGTTCAACAATTTTGAGGCCAGCCTTAGCAACTTAAACCCTGTCTCAAAACAAACAAAAGCATGCAAACAGCTGGGAATGTAGCTTAGTGGTAGAGTGAACCTGAGTTCAATCTCTAGTACCACCCCTCAAAAAGAAAGAAAGAAAAGAAAAAAAGAAAAACTCATAAGAACAAATATCATCTAATATGGCAGGACATTTCAACAACAAAACTTATTTTTATTTCTTTCTGTAATTTATGAAACTTTGGGCCCAGTAATGACAATCCTATGATGTTTTCTTAGCAGGGATAGAAAGTTCTAGGTGAGTTCCCTTGTGTTATAATGGTAGACAACCTTATTTTATGTCGGATCACTAACCTATGACTTAATGTATCCACTTTTATTGAAGTCAATATTGTAAAACATTAGCTTACGTTTTAAAAAAAATGTAAAATAGTGATTTATTAAGTAAAGACTATAAAATGAATTTCTTTCTTATACTGTAGCTGGTAAAGCATAAGAGACAAAATAGGCTCTTCTACTTCTTTCATAGCTTGACATCTAATCCCTAGTTTTCCTCCTTGCTTCAATTCTGTTCATTCTCTTACCTTGGTTTCTTTGAAATGTGTTGGGGCTAATCTGGCTTCACATTTTGGATAATATTTATCATTTTCATGGAATTCCATTGAAAGTCTCTCTTTTTTCCCATACATTAGATAAAAAGTGTCATTTTCCCTCTCTGATCTATAGGGTTTCATGAATATTAATCTAGGACAAGCTTTTGTTATTGTATGAAGCTTCTTGCAGACTTGGAAAGAGAAATAAAAATATAACTAAGCCTGCTTGTCAACCTCAAGGTTTAAAAGTAGGCAATTAAAGCAAGCCAGTGTGCCTTTAAGGTGCCTGAAGAATTCTGTTTAGAATAGAGTTTGGGGGTAGAGCCAGGCTTCTGCTCTTAAGAACCCTTAGCAGGTAACAAATATGATAATTGTCATTGAGCCCATCTGGAAATGGATCTGCAAATGAGTAAAATTGCAAAAATAGAAAAGACAGTTTATTTTTCAATAAATTTTGCAGTAGGTTAGTTAACAGTGTGGGTATCTCATTATTCCAGAAGCAGGGGAGAGAGTACTATTGTAGTATCAACTGTACAGTATTATCAGGATGTTGTCATCAAGCTCAGCATGAATTTTATTGTTTGGATAAAGCTTAGTGCTATGCTGTGCAACCTAATAAACCCTAGAGTCCAATTCATTGACTTTTATTCCAAAGTTGCTCTTTGTTTAACATGAAAACTCAGTTGCTAGCGTTTGGTTTCCTGGTTTATGACTTTCAGGATGTTTAAATTAAACATTAAACATACTTTAAAAATCTACGCATCTAGCCAAGACTGTAAGATCAGGGGTTAGTTTCAGAGGCCGTCTAGTCCTCTCCCTTAAAAGTAAACTACAGAGCATAAAGAAAGTGGCCTGGCATCTAAGGCCTGCTTCCTGAGCAGTGGGTTTGGAGAATCATTGTTCAAAGGCCACTTGTGCTTCAGAGCTGGCAAGCAGATTCGCATAGACAGGTGCCAATCTAGAGGGTCCCTCTCCCCGCTTACTCTGCCAGTCTAGAGGCTCACTCTCCCTCCCCAGCCCATTCCTCTCTACCACAGGAGATTATGAAAAATGTTTCCTCCTATGTAGTCTGTAAAATGTCCTTTCTTCAAATTCCATAGCTGAAAAAGGCACAATGGACTCAAACCGTGGCCAAGAGGCAAAAGGAGGAAAACAGTGTTCTCAGCTCCATTTAGAATAGATTCTGCAAGGTACCTTCTGCTCTCTAAAGTCAAGGGACATTCATCCAGAGCTCCAGGGGAGGGGGCAACTTTACTAATTAGCATGCTGCTTCCTCTGCAAACTGAAGGTTAAATGTTAGAACTTCATATACTTCTTCTAAGCCAATCCCTATTATATTGCACTTTAGGGAAAGCTGAGTTCTGCCCTCTGATTCATGAGGGAAAGGAGAACAAATATTTGACTCTCAGAGATGAGTTAAAGAGAGAACAAAGGACAGAGCCCTGAAGAGAGGCCATCACATGAATTTGAGATCCATTGAACTGAACTTGACTCACACAGGTAAACACTCGTGGAGCATATGTTTTATGCCAGACCTTATACTACCTGCTTGGGATAGAAATTGAAAAAAAGAGACACCACCTCTGCTTTTAAGGGACTTGCAGCACAAGGAAACAAAGACACCTGAACTGTGTTGTGTATGATAAAGTAAGTGAACTACAGAGCATAAAGAAAGTGGCCTGGGGTCTAAGGACTGCTTCCTGAAGCAGATGTCCGAATTGCATCTTGAGCCACAGGTGCAAGGGAGCCAGGTGAACAAAGATAGGGAGTCCATTCCATACAGAGGGTAGAGTCTAAGCAAAAGTATGGAGGTAAAATAAGCAAAGGGTAAGAATTGTGAGGAATTCTGCAGACTCTGCAGTCGGAGTCTGAGGTCCTGGAAAAGAAGCTGAGAAACCTCTCTCAGCCACCTACTTGAAGCCTAAGCAAGGGGTCTAGATTTTATTTTGATGGATACAAGATGGCATATTGGGGTTTAAACAGAAAACCGATGGGCTTAACGCATGGTGTTTATAGATTACTCTGTTACATAGTATGAGATCTTATAAAAGAAAGTACAAAAGGCAAGGAGGAGAATTTGAAAATTTTTGCATTAGCCCAGGTAACAATTGAATCAAACCTGAGCTAGGGCAGTAGTAGTCCAGATGGGGAGGAGGAAAAAGGGTAGAAAAGTGGAGATTCAGAGATTACTATAATTGAACATGAGGCATAAAAGATTAAGAGGAAAAACAGTCTTAATATGTTCAGAGACAGATTTTTTTTTCCCATTTTGGGTTCAAGTTCACCCTTGAACAGGTCTTCATTTTACTAAGTGTAGCTGCCACCAATTAGGCAAAAGTGAAATTTTATGATTGATACTCTATGTAGTTGAAGTAAGCATATGGAAATGTGTATTGTCATTGAGTAGACAAACAAGTGAACAGTACTGGTTTAAGTACTGGGTTAAATCAGTCTCTTGGCACTAAATGCATCCTTCTGTGCTCTGCTTCCTGGAGCTGGGGCTGGAACTCTGCAACTTTGTTCTCCTTTACTACCAGCCTCTGTCTAACCAGGAACTGTGAGAAATAAAAGGGCAAGAAGAAGGAGAGATAAGGGACTTGTTTCATCCTGATTTTCTTGCTGCTCCTGTCAGGGATGCTTCAGCAATTGGTCCTTCACTGGGGCAGTGGCTTCAAATTCTGGCTTTATTTATTTATTTATTATTTATTCAATCTGAAATCAGCTCCTTTATACCTCTTGAAAGGTATGAGCACCAGCCGAACAGCACTTCCTCCCTTTCAGAGAACTGAATCCTACCCTTACTGAGCCCTGTCTTCTGCGATGGGCCACATAACAGAGGATGCCTTAGCCTTCTTCATCCCAGCCTCAAAGGCCTGGGGTTCAGCTCTGCAGGGCTTATCCTCCAAGCTCTCCAAGATGCATGGTGATGAGAACCCTGTGCTCTTCCTCAAGCCACAGCCCTAGGATGGGAACCTATCCTGAAGTTAATCTCTCTGTGTAGACTGTAGACTCAGCGTCCTCTGATTTTTTTTTTTTTTTTTTGGTCTTCCAAAGCTGGTTTAACCTTGTGTCCAGTTCCTTGGCTGCCCTGCCATGCCTGAAACTGGTTCTATTTTCCTGACTGGACTCTGACTCATTCAGACTGAAAACTGGAGAATTTATTCTTTTATTGTTTTGTCAGTTTCTGTTTGAGATGTCTCTTCAGATTAAACTGGGAAAGTCAAAAATAAAATAAATTGGGTAATTCATACCTACTATTGGTTTTGAGTCTGAAACTAACTGAAAACGTAGAGGGACTCTGATAATTACTTGAAATTCATAATACTTCAATTGTGTAGAGAGTCTCTGACTTTACAATAGTTAGACTTAACATTCTTTGGCTCGTGGTGCAAAATGACATATATTGGTGGAAGCCATACTGTATGTTTTGATGTGTGTGTGTGTGTGTGTGTATGTGTATGTAAAGGTTATGACATTTTTAAAGCCATATTATCTAATAAGGAGCAGAGGCAGGGTAGTAGAGTGGTTGACCACTGTCTCTATAACCAGACTTCTTAGGTTCAAAGGCCAGTTCTGTTTGTGACTTGGTCTTGTTGTATGTTGGTATCTTTATCTGTGAGTAGAAACTTTAAGTGTTGGCTCCTCTATCACTGCAAAGTTTCAGAAACTTGGTGTTGGGGCTGAAAAAATGATATCCCAAGGCCTCAGAAACAGTTTCTCTCTGATCTTCTCCTGCACTCCCATCTCTCACCCTCTTTCCCCACTGAGACAGGTCACAGAAACTAGAATTCCTCTTTCCCGAGGCAGGTCTTAGAAATCAGAACCCATTCTCCCCCAAAGTAATAAGATCTACAATGTCCCACTGCTTTTCCTCTGCTTTCTATGTAAGAATTGTTCATTAAGAAATCCTGGGGGCTGGAGTTGTAGCTCAGTGGTAGAGCACTTGCCTAGCCTGTGTGAGGCACTGGGTTCTATTCTCAGCACTGCATACAAATGGAAGGGGATAGGAAGGGCAGCAGAATACAACAGACACTAGTATGGCAGTATGTATAAATGTGGCTGTATAACCAATGTGATCCTGCAATCTGTACAATCTGCAATAAGAATTCATACCCCATTTGAATCAAATATATGATATATGGTATTTCAAGATCAATGTAATGTTTTGAGCAACTAATAAATTTCTAAAAATATATATATAAATAAATAAAAATAAGTAAAGGTCCATCAACAACTAAAAACTAAATCCGGATCTTCTCTGTTTGCTTATAAGTTATGAGACTATTCTTGCATGGGGTCCTGCCCCAGACTAGGAGGAAGAAATGCCACAAAGGATCAAGAAGAATCTGAACAGACAGGCCTGGCTGGGTTTCCTGTTCAGTCCATTTCCGTAAGCTCAGACCCTTTCTGTCCAACAATATCTCTACACAGCTCTCCCAGTTTCTCAGAACCTAAACATAAATCAGACAGCTTCCCCTATAGCTTCCCCTGCATCTTTGGGTCTCCTCTCTGAAGGTTCCTGTGTCACATAAAACTATGATCCAGGGGCTGGGGCTGTAGCTCAGCGGTAAAGTGCCTGCCTCGAATGTGTGCTGCACTGGATTTGATCCTCAGCACCACATAAGAATAAATAAATAAAGATATTTAAAAAACAAAACAAAACTATGATCATTTTTGTGGTCACTTTCCCCTATTAAACAATTTATTGTATGAAATCAGCAGATTCACATATCAATCCCTCAGAGGGAAAGTTGGAACTTCCCTACCATAGAATACCTGTGACTCCAGCAGGGTCTGCTATTTTTGTTCCTCTCACTGATGGAATTTGACACATGGGCTACATCCATATTCTCTCTTGTTCTGAGAATCTTAATGGAATTTCAGATTCATTTCCTAATATGAGGATTAAAATATAGGTCCCCCTTCTTCCTGCAATGTTTTTCTTCTTTTCATCCCAGTAAAGTCCTACTCATACTTTAAGATTCAACTTTAGTATCACATGTTTCTTGTTGATATTCCTCCCCACTGAAATAACAAGATCCTCAAGAGCAAGGACAACACCCTTCATCCCTTACCACCCCCAAAGCTAGTGTGATCTGTGGAATTCTACAGGTGAAATTACATGTTCACAAATCACAATGGATTACTGATCCATAAAAATAATGGTAATTAATAAAGCAGTTATTTTTTATTACATTTATCTTTCTTTTTAAGGGTATGTTTATTTATTTATTAGACCTATATGTTCATTTTGAACAGCTTAACTTCCTTTACAAAGTAATTAACTTTTTTTCATCACTTACTATGTATCAGACTTTTAAGTGTTTGATGTATATTATTCCACTTAAATGTTCACAAAAATCTTACAATGTAGATATTACTAAGAGTAGATATCATACTGAGAAAACTGAGACCTTTGAGAATGTAACTTTCCAAGTTTTACAAGGATAACAAATGGTAGGTTGAGTATTGTGTTAGGGTTCTCTAGAGGAACAGAATCAACAGGAAGTATGATAATAAAAAGGTGATTTATCAGATTGGTTTGACCAGAAGCTGGATAGTCCACAATGGCCATCTGCAGGCTGGAGAGATGGAGGAACCAGTAGCTGTAGAGGCCAAAAGACAGAAACCCCAGAACAAAAGGGATCAACAGTGCTACCCTAGTCCCAAATTGAAGGCTTCTGGAAACTCTCTGGAGAATCACTGGCAGAGCATGCTCTGGAAGAGAAGAAGCAAGAGTCCCATATCCTTAGGGGATCACAGCAGCAATAAAAAATCTGTTCAAAAAGAATTGAGCTTGTATCTGCTGCTGCTTCCTTGTTCTTTCAAATTTTATACCATCCAAGCCACCATCCTATTGGATGGTGCTGCTTATGCTTGGGGAGGGTCTTCACTTCAGTTCACTATCCCACATGCCAATCATTCTTAGACACACCCCTCATTAACACATCCAGGAGCCTCTTAATCATGAACATCTCTTAATCCAAGCAAGTTGACAATTCAAACTAACCATTATAATGACCCAAACTAAGATCAGAACTTGAAATCAGGATGCTATATAGGGTGGGGGTGGGGGCACGGGTGGTTGTAAGATGATGAATTAAGTGGATTCTGACTCAGGAGTTCTGAGGTGTTGCCAGAACAGCATGTCTGTCTAACAAACTCCCAGATGATGCTGATTCCTCCTGTGGATCACACACTGAGTAGCTTGGAACACGCCTCTGGTGTGCCTTTGCTGCTCTAGGCTGCACATCCTACTTAGTGACTAAGTATTTGGATTGTCAAGCTTAGCAGAATATACACAAGAGTTACTCTCTCAATTGCAGTTATCTAAATGGCAGACTGTGTTACTCACTTCAGATCTGCTTCCATTTCACCCTCTCTGTCACCATCTTTCTTTAATATGAATGGTCCTTCTTCCTCCCAGGTGTGGGTCAGGACCTCTGTGAAGGACGGTCTTATAACATATGACTCCCACTCCCCAGTCCCTGCTCATCTTGCCTTAACACCCAGGGCTTACCTTACCTGTGATTCACAGCTCTTTTAAAAATTAGCTGACAGACCTTCTTTAATGGTGGCCTTTTTGAATTTGAAGGATTAAGAAGTATCTTCAGCATCATGGCAGACTTAAGCTAACAAGGACCCCATTCAATGAAGCTCCAAACATGTAGGCATCCTGGATTGTTGTGTTTTGTTCTTTGTTTGTTTTTAAGAAAAATTATAAATAGATAGTATTAAATATGTTTATTTGCAGAAACAAACAAAAACATCATAACCCAGGGTCATTCATTGGAAGTCCAAGAGTAAAAGGCTCACATAAGAGGCATGAGCACCTTAGGATTTGTGATATAGCATCCATTCAGGAATAGGTGTCTCATTGTCAGAGACTGCATGAGATTGAAAGCCAGAACTAAAGACAGCAAGGCTTGGAAAAACTCACAAAATATAGGTAACACTTAATGCCTATTTTCCCCAAGAAAATGAAGTTGAATGACTATCACTGCTATGGACAGCAACAAGAAAACATCATTTCAGCATCTTTTTGAGGGAAGGAAAATCTCTTGTGAAAATTAAAACCCCTAATTTCACCTTGGACAAATGTGAAACCCTTATTTATATCACACATGCTACAGACATCCAAATTTTATGGACTAGTATGTAACTAAATTTCAAATAGCAAATTACTTGAGGGCCCCAGTAAGATGCCATACTTCTTTATTTGTAAAATTTCAGAGGACACTGTGTGTCAATCCAAACCAACCTCCAACACACACACACACACACACACACATCACACATTCACAAACTCCCCACTGGAAATGAGGCTATATTAAGACTTTGCAAATCTCACAACTTCATCATAGACAGATGTGACCTTTAAATTCATACCACATGTACTATAAATATCCTAGAATGGTAAATTAACCTATAAACTGAACTCAGAGAAGTAATTGCCCCTCAGCCCCAAGAAAAAGCTCATGCCATGGAAAATATTCAGAAACTCTGCAAATCCATGGTGCCCAGATATCCCCTATGCGTGCACATGTATACCGGATGAACACACACAAACAAAAGGCTTATACTGAAGATGAACTCATAATAAGACATTACAAGTCTCAGGATTTATGTCAGATTTGTGGTAAGTTAACATATGAACTGAACTCAGAGTAGCAATTTCTCCGAGGCTCTGTAGTGCAAACTCATGCCTTAGCATTCTGTTTGGAAATTTCCAAAGCCCACAGTGCACAGAGCTCCCACAAAAAAAAAAAAAAAAAAAAATCAGCTCCCACTGAACTCAAGCTTACAATAAATTCCTGAGGGAGCACTCTACCTTATGTGTGACTTGGCACACTAAAACCATGAGGTATAACAAAACATCCTGAAAGGAAATGTACTTTTTTTATTTTTTTTTTTTTTTATTTTTTTTTTTTTTCGGATTTCAACATTAATGTATTCGATTACATCAATCTTTTAAACAATTGCATATTTGATTTTAACTTTTGAGTTTTTTTCTCTTTTTTTTTTTTTTAATTTTTTATTGTGGGTTGTTCAAAACATTACAAATTTCTTGACATATCATATTCCACACTTTGATTCTAGTGGGTTATGAACTCCCACCTTCACCCCATACACAGATTGCAGATTCACATCAGTTACACATCCATTGATTTACAAATTGCCATACTAGTGTCTGTTGTGCTCTGCTGCCTTTCCCATCATCCACCCTCCCCCCTCCCCACCTCTCCCCTCCCCTCCCCTCCTCTCTCTCTACCCCCTCCACTGTATAACCCTGAGGGTCTCCTTCCATTACCGTGCAATTTACCTTCTCTCTCCCTTTCCCTCCCACCTCTCATCCCTGTTAAATGTTAATCTTCTTCTCCTGTTCTTCGTCCCTACTCTGTTCTTAGTTACTTTCCTTATATCAAAGAAGACATTTGGCATTTGTTTTTTAGGGATTGGCTAGCTTCACTTAGCATAATCTGCTCTAATGCCATCCATTTCCCTGTAAATTCTATGATTTTGTCATTTTTTAATGCAGAGTAATACTCCATTGTGTATAAATGCCACATTTTTTTTATCCATTCGTCTATTGAAGGGCATCTAGGTTGGTTCCACAGTCTTGCTATTGTGAACTGTGCTGCTATGAACATCGATGTAGCAGTGTCCCTGTAGCATGCTCTTTTTAGGTCTTTAGGGAATAGACCAAGAAGGGGAATAGCTGGGTCAAATGGTGGCTCCATTCCCAGCTTTCCAAGAAATCTCCATACTGCTTTCCAAATTGGCTGCACCAATCTGCAGTCCCACCAGCAATGTACAAGTGTACCCTTTTCCCCACATCCTCACCAGCACTTGTTGTTGTTTGACTTCCTAATGGCTGCCAATCTTACTGGAGTGAGATGGTATCTTAGGGTGGTTTTGATTTGCATTTCTCTGACAGCTAGAGATGTTGAGCATTTTTTCATGTACTTGTTGATTGACTGTATGTCCTCCTCTGTGAAGTGTCTGTTCAGGTCCTTGGCCCATTTGTTGATTGGGTTGTTTGTTCTCTTATTGTCTAATTTTTTGAGTTCTTTGTATACTCTGGATATTAGGGCTCTATCTGAAGTGTGAGGAGTAAAGATTTGTTCCCAGGATGTAGGCTCCCTATTTACCTCTCTTATTGTTTCTTTTGCTGAGAAAAAACTTCTTAGTTTGAGTAAGTCCCATTTGTTGATTCTAGTTATTAACTTTTGTGCTATGGGTGTCCTATTGAGGAATTTGGAGCCCGACCCCACCGACTGTAGATCGTAGCCAACTTTTTCTTCTATCAGACGGCGCGTCTCTGATTTGATATCAAGTTCCTTGATCCATTTTGAATTCACTTTTGTGCATGGCGAGAGAAAGGGATTCAGTTTCATTTTGTTGCATATGGATTTCCAGTTTTCCCAGCACCATTTGTTGAAGATGCTATCCTTCCTCCATTGCATGCTTTTAGCCCCTTTATCAAATATAAGATAGTTGTAGTTTTGTGGATTGGTTTCTGTGTCCTCTATTCTGTACCATTGGTCCACACGCCTGTTTTGGTACCAGTACCATGCTGTTTTTGTTACTATTGCTCTGTAGTATAGTTTGAAGTCTGGTATCGCTATACCGCCTGATTCACACTTCTTGCTTAGCATTGTTTTTGCTATTCTGGGTCTTTTATTTTTCCATATGAATTTCATGATTGCTTTCTCTATTTCTACAAGAAATGCCATTGGGATTTTGATTGGCATTGCATTAAACCTATAGAGAACTTTTGGTAATATCGCCATTTTGATGATGTTAGTTCTGCCTATCCATGAACAGGGTATATTTTTCCATCTTCTAAGATCTTCTTCTATTTCTCTCTTTAGGGTTCTGTAGTTTTCATTGTATAAGTCTTTCACCTCTTTTGTTAGGTTGATTCCCAAGTATTTTATTTTTTTTGAAGATATTTTGAATGGAGTGGTTGTCCTCATTTCCATTTCAGAGGATTTGTCGCTGATATACAGGAATGCCTTTGATTTATGCGTGTTGATTTTAAATCCTGCCACTTTGCTGAATTCATTTATTAGCTCTAATAGTTTCTTTGTAGAGCCTTTTGGGTCTGCTAGATATAGAATCATATCATCTGCAAATAGTGATAATTTAATTTCTTCTTTTCCTATTTTTATGCCTTTAATTTCTTTCGTCTGTCTAATTGCTCTGGCCAGTGTTTCGAGAACTATGTTGAAGAGAAGTGGAGAGAGAGGGCATCCCTGTCTTGTTCCAGATTTTAGAGGGAATGCCTTCAGTTTTTCTCCATTCAGAATAATGCTAGCCTGAGGCTTAGCATAGATTGCTTTTACAATATTGAGGTATGTTCCTGTTATCCCTAGTTTTTCTAGAGTTTTGAACATAAAGGGATGCTGTACTTTGTCAAATGCTTTTTCCGCATCTATCGAGATGATCATATGGTTCTTATTTTTAAGTCTATTGATGTGGTGAATAACATTTATTGATTTCCGTATATTGAACCAGCCTTGCATCCCAGAGATGAATCCTACTTGATCATGGTGTACAATTTTTTTTATATGTTTTTGTATCCGATTCGCCAGAATTTTATTGAGGATTTTTGCATCTAGGTTCATTAGAGATATTGGTCTGTAGTTTTCTTTCTTTGAAGTGTCTTTGTCTGGTTTAGGTATCAGGGTGATGTTGGCCTCATAGAATGAATTTGGAAGTTCTCCCTCCTTTTCTATTTCCTGAAGTAGCTTGAAAAGTATTGGTATTAGTTCTTCTTTAAAGGTTTTGTAAAATTCTGCTGTATACCCATCGGGACCTGGGCTTTTCTTAGTTGGTAGTCTTTTTATGGTTTCTTCTATCTCCTCAATTGATATTGGTCTGTTTAGGTTTTCTATATCCTCCTGACTCAATCTGGGCAGATCATATGACTTAAGAAATTTATCTATGCCTTCACTATCTTCTAATTTATTGGAGTATAAGGATTCAAAATAGTTTTTGATTATCTTCTGTATTTCTGAAGTGTCTGTTGTGATATTGCCTTTTTCATCCCGTATGCTAGTAATTTGAGTTCTCTCTCTTCTTCTCTTCACTAGCATCGCTAAGGGTCTGTCGATTTTGTTTATTTTTTCAAAGAACCAACTTTTAGTTTTGTCAATTTTTTCAATTGTTTCTTTTGTTTCGATTTCATTAATTTCAGCTCTGATTTTAATTATTTCTTGCCTTCTACTTCTTTTGCTGTTGTTTTGCTCTTCTTTTTCAAGGATTTTGAGATGAAGTATGAGATCATTTATTTGTTGGTTTTTTCTTTTTTTAAGGAATGAACTCCAAGCAATGAATTTTCCTCTTAGAACTGCTTTCAATGTGTCCCATAGATTCCGATATGTTGTGTCTGTGTTTTCATTTATCTCTAAGAATTTTTTAATTTCCTCCTTGATGTCTTCTATAACCCATTGATCATTCAGTAACCTATTGTTCATTCTCCAAGTGATGTATGCTTTTTCCTTCCTTCTTTTATCGTTGATTTTCAGTTTCATTCCATTATGATCAGATAAGATGCATGGTAATATCTCTACTCCTTTATATTGTCTAAGAGTTGCCCTGTGACATATTATATGATCTATTTTTGAGAAGGATCCATGTGCTGCTGAGAAAAAAGTGTAACTGCTTGATGTTGGGTGGTATACTCTATATATGTCAATTAGGTCTAGGTTATTAATAGTGTTATTGAGTTCTATAGTTTCCTTATTCAACTTTTGTTTGGAAGATCTGTCCAGTGGCGAGAGAGGTGTGTTGAAGTCTCCCATGATTATTGTATGGTGGTCTATTAGACTCTTGAACTTGAGAAGAGTTTGTTTGACGAACATAGCTGCACCATTGTTTGGGGCATAAATATTTATGATTGTTATGTCTTGTTGGTGTATGGTTCCCTTAAGCAGTATGTAGTGTCCCTCTTTATCTCTTTTGATTAACTTTGGCTTGAAATCTATTTTATTTGATATGAGTATGGATACTCCTGCTTGTTTCCGAAGTCCATATGAGTGATATGATTTTTCCCAACCTTTCACCTTCAGCCTATGTATGTCTTTTCCTATCAAATGCGTCTCCTGTAGGCAGCATATTGTTGGGTCTTGTTTTGTGATCCATTCTACTAGCCTGTGTCTCTTAATTGGTGAGTTTAAGCCATTAACATTTAGGGTTATTATTGAGATATGGGTTGTTCTTGCAGCCATATTTGTTTATTTCTGTTACTAAACATGGTTTGTTTTCCTCTTTGATTGTTTCCCCCCCCCTTTACTGTCCTACCTCCCACTGTTGGTTTTCATTGTTATTTTCCATTTCCTCTTCCTGTAATACTTTGGCTAGGATGTTTTGAAGAGATGGTTTTCTAGCTGCGAATTCTTTAAACTTTTGTTTATCGTGGAAGGTTTTAATTTCATTCTCCATCCTGAAGCTTAATTTCGCTGGATACACAATTCTTGGTTGGAACCCATTATCTTTCAGTGTTTGAAATATGTTATTCCAGGATCTTCTAGCTTTCAGAGTCTGTGTTGAAAGATCAGCTGTTATCCTGATTGGCTTGCCCCTAAATGTAATCTGCTTCCTTTCTCTTGTAGCTTTTAAAATTCTCTCTTTATTCTGTATGTTGGGCATCTTCATTATAATGTGTCTAGGTGTGGATCTCTTATGATTTTGCACATTCGGCGTCCTGTAGGCTTCTAGGATTTGGGATTCTGTCTCATTCTTCAAGTCTGGGAAGTTTTCTTGTATTATTTCATTGAATAGACTGCTCATTCCTTTGGTTTGGAGCTCTGTACCTTCCTGTATCCCAATGACTCTTAAGTTTGGTCTCTTAATGTTATCCCATATTTCTTGGATGTTCTGCTCATGGTTTCTTAACAGTCTTGCTGAGCTGTCTATGTTCTTTTCCAGTTGAAATACTTTGTCTTCATTGTCTGATGTTCTATCTTCTAAGTGTTCTACTCTGTTGGTAGTATTCTCCATTGAGTTTTTAAGTTGGTTTATTGCTTCCTGCATTTCTAGGATTTCTGATTGCTTGTTTTTTATAACCTCTATCTCCCTGTATAGTTGATCCTTTGCTTCCTGGATTTGTTTGCGTAATTCGTTGTCGAAGTGATCTTTCATTGTCTGATTTTGCTGTTTAATGTCTTCCTTGATACTCCAGATCATCTGAAGCATGTATATCCTGAATTCTTTATCTGACATTCCATCTGCTGCAGCTGTTACCTCTTCTAAAGTTGCGTTGACCTGCATTGCTTGTGGTCCTTTCTTTCCTTGTCTTTTCATACTGCTTGCGTATCTTTCCTGCAGGTGCGGGCGGCGGCTCTGCTCTCTCCTTATTCCAATTGGGGTGTCGTGGCTACCACGCCGGCAGGTCACTGGGCCTGTTCTGGGAGCTGGTGGCGGCTCTGTTCTGCCCCTACTCCAATTGGGGTGACGTGTCTGTCGTACCAGCAGGCCACTGGGCCTGTCCCGCTGGTCGGTCGCAGATCTGCCCACCTTTCGGGCACGGGTGGAGGCTCTGCTTTGCCCCTACTCCAATTGGGGTGTCGTGACTACCCCGCCTGCAGGATGCTGGGTCTGTTCCTGGCAAGGGAGGCGACTCTGCTCTGTCACTACTCCAATTAGGGTGGTGTTTGTACCCCGCCGGCAGGCTCCTGGGCCTGATCCGCCGGTCTGTTGTAGGTCTGCCTACCTTGAAGGCGCGGGCGGCGGATCTGCCCTGCCCCTCCTACCACGCCTGCGGACCCCTGGGCCTGATCTGCAGGTTGATCACTGGTCTGCTCACCCTGCGGGCACGGGTGGCGGTTCCGCTCCACCCCCACTCCAATTGGGGTCACGTGACCACCACACCGGCAGGGCCTGATCCGGGCGTGGGATAAGGATCTGCTCTGCCCCTACTCGAGTTGGGGTGACGTGTGTACCACACTGGCAGGCCACTGGGCCTGACCCGCCAGGCTGTCACAGGTCTGTTTACCTTGCAAGCGCGAAGGGCGGCTCTGCCCTGCCCCTCCTACCACGCCCATGTACTACTGGGTCGTGGGTCTGCCCACCTGGCGGGTGTGGGTGGCTGCTCCGCTCCGCCCCCTCTCCAATTGGGGTCACGCGGTCACCACGCTGGCGAGCCGCTGGGCCTGCTCCGGGGGCTGGCGGCGGCCCGGCTCCTTCCCTCTGGCTCGAGGACAAATTGAGGAGACTCGGGTGACTGAGCCTCACCCCCCTTACCAGGAGACCAACTGCTTATGTCACCGCTGGTATTGATGAAGATCTCTCCTCCACCGCTTTCTGTTGACATCAGATCTCTGCCATGTTGGTATCCTATGCGAATGGCAGCATTTCATTCCCCTTGCCAGGCAACCCAAGCAATGGGTGAGTCCTGACCTGCCCTCAGCAGGACCCGGACCGAGACACAGTTTCCGCGGGCTCCTAGCCCCGGTCCAGGGAAGTTCCGGGAGCCGGAACTCGGCCGCTCCGTGCTCGGTGTAAGCTCCTATAAGTGTAAGCTCCAAGAAGCAGCCCCCGCGGGCTCAGTTCCGGGAGCCGGAATTCGGCCGCTTAGTGCTTGGTGTATGCTCTGATAGTAGCAGGGTCCAAGAAGCAGCCTCCGCGGGCTCCGCAGCCCTGAGCCAGGGCGGTTCCGGGACGGTTCCGGGAGCCGGAACTCGGCCGCTCTGTGCTCGGTGTAAGCTCCTATAAGTGTAAGCTCCAAGAAGCAGTCCCCGCGGGCTCAGTTCCGGGAGCTGGAATTCGGCTTCTTGGTGCTTCGTGTTTGCTCTGATATTAGCAGGGTCCAAGAAGCAGCCTCCGCAGGCTCCGCAGCCCGGAGCCAGGGCGGTTCCGGGACGGTTCCGGGAGCCGGAACTCGGCCGCCCCGCGCTCCGTGTTCACTCCGATAAGATCAGATTTTAAGAAGCCCCCAGGCGCTGAACCCTAGCAATCTGTCTGCAAGCCGCAGGCGAATTGCAGCCTGAAATTACCTGTTCTATGGCTGAATGAGCTGCGGTCAGTCAAAAACAGGTGTGGTGACGTCAGTTTACCAACATGGTGGCTGCTGGCCTCCTCTGTGGTCTGACCGGTGTGGAGAACTGAGATGGACCGCTTCCTTCCCCGTCTCGAACCCAGAATTCAGCCCTGAGTGCGGTGCTTGCGCGTCTGGCAGAAACTGCAGCGCTGTAACCCTGCGTCTCTATCCCAGCGCGCCTTGCAGACTCTAGCCGCGGGGCGATTTGCTTAATAAGCAGTGTTACCCTCCATGCGACAAACCTCTCGCGTTTGAGTCCCCGTAGCCAATCCTCATGCGATGGAAATCCTTCCTCCAGGTTCCGGCGCACCCCACTATTGCTGGAAATTCCTAACAAGATATCCTTTAGCCGTCCTGACTTGTCATACTCCCACACAGTGAAGCAGCACACGGGGGTAATGCACTCCCCTCGCCGCCATCTTCCCTCTTCAGGAAATGTACTTTTATTTAAACTTTAGGAGCCAAAAGAATAAATTAAAATGGTGATGAAAGCAAGGATAGTAAGAAAAATAGGTAGGAAGACTTTTAAAAGAAATGAATCGAACAAATAAAAAGTAAAATCATTAAAAGTTATGACTCTGGATGGAATAAAAAGATTTTACATAGAATTAGAAAAAAATGAAAGAAAATAATAATTGAAACTACTGAGAGTTCAGCCCAGAGGGAAAAATTCATGAGAACTATAAAAGTGAGATCAAGAGGCCTAAAAAGTAGTATGAAAATGTAGGACATATGTATTACTAAATTTTAGAAATAAAGAGAAAAATGAGAAAGTACAATATTTGAAGAGATAAAAACCAATTTTTTCCCCTAAAATAGAAAAGGCATGGATTCTGAGATGCAAGAAGCCCACTAAGTTATGAGCTCCCAGACAAAATTCCTATATGAGGAGAAGACCATAAAACAACCATAGGGAAAGACTGATTACCTATAAAAGAAAAACAAATTAGACTGGAAGTAGATGTTTGGGCAGAATAACAGAGATGAAAAGGTAATAAAATGAGAGCTCCAATGTACTGGTCAAAATAATTGTCCACCTAGAATCCTTTCTCTAGCTCAAATGTCATTTAACTGCAAAATTAAAATTGCTATGTTATAGTTTGGATATGTGGCATCCCCAAAAATCTCATGCATGAAACCATTCAAGAAAGTTTAGAGAAATGATTGGGTTATGAAAGCCTTAACCTAATCACTGTGTTAATCCAATAATATAGATTAACTAGGTAGTAATTCTAGGAAGGTAGGGTGTGCCTGGAAGGAGAAGGTCACTAAGGGGTGCCTATATTTTGTTCTTGGTAAGCAGCACCCTCTCTCTGCTTCCTCTCGACATATCCTAAACTGCTTCTTCCCACCACCTCCTTCCGCCATGATGTTCTGCCTCACCTTGGGCTCAGAGCTGTGGAGTTGGCCCTCTGTGGACTTCTTCTGACACCATAAGCCAAAATAAACTTTTCCTCCTTTAAGTGGCTCTTGTCAGGTCTTTTGGTCACAAAAAAATAAAAATTTTCACTGAAACAACTTATTTCCAGGTAAAACAAAGAATAACAAAATTTTTCTCTATAGATTCTCACTGAATAATTGCCTAATAAATACACTTCAATAGAAAATTAGACCACGATGTAAAGATTTGTTAAAAACAATTATAAGCAAATGAATTGGAAAACTAATAAATATGAGGATATAGGTAAGTAATCATTAATTGTTAAGAAAAGATAAAATAATGCATTTTAACAATGAATTTGAGGTGTTAACTATAAGAAAAACCAAAAACTTGGATAATAATAGCATAAGTTTGAAATGATGTCCTTCTTTAGTTCTGGTAAAAGATAAGGATGCTGGTTACATTCATACACTGCTAAGTCATATGTGTCTTGAGGATATAGGTTAAAACAACAGAATCATTTTTAGCACAGAGGAAGGAAATACAGGTGTTTTACTTTTCTTTGGATGTTGTTTAAATTACCACAAATTGGGTGGTTCAATACATCAGAAATATATTCTCTCACAATTCTGGAGATGTGATGTTCAACTCCTTTCACTGGGCTTACTCAGTTTCATAGGGCCACATTTTCTCTCTGGGCCCTGGGGGATAAGGACTCCCTGCCACCTCCAGCTTCTGGAGACTGTCACTATTCCTTGAGTTGCAATAGTAGACTCTAATTTCTGCCTTTTCTTTATGTCACCTTTTCCTCTATGTGTTTCTCTAATTCCCCCTACCTCTCTCTTATAAGGATGCTTCTTAGAAATTTAGGGTCCACCAGGATGACCCAGAATAATCTCTTCATCTCATGATCCTTGACTTAATCACATCAGCAAAGATCCTTTCTCTAAATAAGGTAATGTTTACAGGTTCCAGTCATTAGTTTACCTGGATATGTCTTTGGGGCTTCCATTCAGTCCACTACAATAGGAATAATAAAAACACAGTCTATCAAAACAAAAATAAGGGGAAAAAAGCAACAGGAAAATAGGATAATAAAAGCAATAGAGCCAATAATTTTCTGTTCACTTTGAATATTTCTTGCTTAATTTTCTCAACTTGAATTTTAACTCTAAATCCATATTGAAATAATAGAAAGGAGTGATAAGAAATCAGTGAGCTGTCATTAAGGAACCAATTTCAGTTTCCCACCTGCTTTTGTAAAAGGAAAAAAAAAAGTTTTCACCCATTCTTTACATATTTGCATACTTCTATGACCATTCTATGCTATAAATGCAGAGTTGAGTAGTTGCAAGAGAGACCAGATAATCTACAAAATTAAAATATTTAATAACTAGTTCTTTCAAGAAAATGTTTGTCCCACCCTAAAAGAGATGATCCACTCCCTGCAGAAACAGAGAGAAAGAGAATTAGGTGGATTAATCCATTGTGTCTTTCTGTGTGGGAATGGATGGGGAGGGTGCATGTTTTGAACCAAGGTCATCATCAATAGTTCAATGGAACTGAAGTTCTTTCAGATAATTGCCAGATGAAGGGGAAAAGTTTTGCTTCTTTGGATTTGAAAATTGGAGTCAAGAATTCTTTCAATTCTACAGTATGTTCTTAGAGGAAAGTTTTGTAGTTAGATGCTAAACACATTGGACTGGAGGGATAAAGGGGAAGTAATGATGCCAAAAAAATTATGAAAAGTGTATGCACCCCATGTTTCAGTCTTAATGGGATGCACATTTTGGCCTCATTTTATTTTTACTTCCATTGTAAGCTGCCTGAAATCATTCTAGTGGAAGTAGTCGTGGTATAAATAAATAATCATACATGGACAACACAAATGAAAGGGAAAATGTGGAGCAAGAAAAATAAATCTCATAAGTAGCTGTATTTCAAGTGGAAGGTCAGCCTTTGCATTAGGTAGGATATTTGTGAAATGCCTTAAAATGTCATGGAAATGTCAATGATGGTCACAGCTCTTGAAAACAATAGTGTCAGAATGAGCTAACTTGGTCATTCCACTGCGTGGCTTCCACTCCTTGAGCCTGTTCTTCAAGGCTCCATGTCACGCTCAGAGATCCATGCTTTCTGGCCCAGGGTGCCACTAAGGACTTTCACTGATATGTCAGCTCAACAAGTGTAAGGGTTACACTTGGCCTCTCTGAATTTACAATAAACATGGTTAAATATTTAGAAATCTGACTTTATTTTTCCCCTGACAATTACAGAAAAAGAAAGTGCTATTTTTCAAAAGCCCTCACATTAATTGATGCTTGACTGAACTGAATTGAAAACAAACTAGAGGAATTGTCACTCTCCAGGCATGTGCCAAATTTCTTGATAAAGGGAGTTGACAAAAATAGTAAGATCGCCAGGCTAGGTGGCACACGCCTGTAGTCCCAGGGGCTTGGGAGGCTGAGGCAGGAAGATCACAAGTTCAAGGCCTGCCTCAGCAACTCAGTGAGGCCCTAAGCAACTTAGCAAGACCCTGTCTCAAAATAAAAAGAGTTGGGGATGTGGATCAGTGGTTAAATGCCCCTAGATTCAATCCCTGGTACCAACCAATAAATTATAGTAAGATCATTCTGTGCCCTGACTCCATCATCAGTTAATTCAGCTTGGTCTTCTTCTCCCCTGCCTACCTTGGAGATTCTCAAAAGAGGAAAGAAATTTCCGGAGTAGGTGTCAGTAAGTAGTGCATGGAATACAGAGAGGGATCAGGGTAGAGTCAACTGTGGACACATCAGGGATCTTGGAAAACACTGACAATGGAAAATTAAGTGTCTGAGCCAGTGCTATAAGGGAGCTTGCACTGCTGATAGGGCTTCAGTAATATCTGAGAAGGAAGAGGTCAGGGCAAGATATTTAAAGGATTTTGAAGACTGGGCTTAACTAGTTTAAGTTATATATTCCACTGCAGGGAACTGATTGGCTTTAGATCCATTAATTGTTTTATCTTATTCTTTAAGATGGGTGGCTACTGTGAGGTGATTGTCTTGAAGTCAATCTTGATAAGGAAATCCTTTGATGAGAGAGTTATTTACCCAGGGGAACCATTTATTTATCATGATGAGAGAGCTATTTACTTAGATGAGCAAATGATTTCATCTAATAAATTAATCAATTTGCAGAAATTCCCTGAAACAGTCAGATTTTTGTTGTTAGTGGTGTGGTGATGTGGTGGTGGTGAATAGCCTGATCATGCTGGGCAAAGGTGAAGCAAGGTTGACACTGGAGGCTGCAGTTTAGTTTCGTAGTTATATGAATTCAGGGAGCTCTCCATTCTCAACCGTTTTAAACTAAAACAAGACATACATTTACAAGCTCACATCATTCAGTTTTTCCAATTTTTTCAAACTTGTTCATCTCCAAATATATTCTTCTGAATATAAAGCTTGTCATTGTTTCCAAAATTTTGTTAGCCCCTGCTTTTGTCTGGTAACATCCGGGTGTATGCCTAAATTCTTTTGTTCTATCTCCTTACCCCACCTTGAAAGGAGAAATATTCTGTCTTCATAAAACTGGAAATAAGAACTCAGGATTTCTTTCAATACTGAATTCTGCTTTCTTGGATGAAAGATTGTAGTTGAATGCTAAGCACATTGGACTGGAGGGAGGACAGGTAGTAAAAGCTGAGAAAGGTGTGCCTACTAACTTGCGTCTTTTACCCGGATTCCAGAATATGCTTTCAGTTTTAAGAAAAGGAAGAACAAATCAGAAACTTGGACTGATCATCATTATTTTTGGACCTGATTCTGTTCACAGAGGTGAGATATTTTGTGTGGCTTTATCTTGCCCCCTAGAAGGATTGGCTCATTTCTGTAATACAAAAATTGGACTGTAAATATTATTAAATCCTTCTAGACTGGAAATCCTTAACCAGGCCAGAATTTTCATGCTACCACTGCCCAGGGACTTCCAGCCATAAAATTAGCCTTCCTGATAGCAGTGGCCATCAAAAACAGGACTGAGTTTGCTGTTATTACCTTTTCCTTAATCATGAGGTCTGGTACAATATCTAAGAGAAAAAGCTCGGGGTAACAGTCTTGATGCACATTTCATGAGAGTCTTTTACATAGAGGAGAAGACGTCCCTGTCCAGAGTGTTAGGGTCTTCTTCATCATTAAATTGTTAGCAACATCTCATGATTAGAAATGACGGTGTTTTTTTCTTACCTTACCCATTCTCCTGGAGATCATCGATTTCTTTGTTCTTCACTTGTTGCTATAGATCCTAAATTATTTTCTTTTCTTCATCAGCCTTCAGTAAAGTCCTAACACAGCTTTGGGGCTTGGGTCCATAAAAGCTGTGAGGAAAACTCAAAGTCCCACTCTTCTGTTGTCTTGAGACTGTCAATTTTGAGCCACATTATTCCTTTCACGTGAACTGGATGAAAAGCTGACCAGAGAGCTGCCCTGCTGCTTCCCATTCCCTTAGTCTTCTTTGAACCTTGTTCTCCAGCCCACCAGCCTTCTTAACATGACTCCCATCTTTGCTGAATCTATTTAAGATTTTTTTTTATGCTTTTTCATTTTTAAATGTCCCAAGCTTCCTTCATTCTCTTGTGCTCCTTTCCTTATCTCCCTCCTCCCTGCATCCTTGACTAGGCCCAGGAAATGCTTGGTGGGAGGGCCAAAAGGTGTGACAACCAGTGGGCCAACAAGTGGGCTGAAGGGGGAAGGGCAGGAGGGAGCAGCCCAGGACACATTAATTAACAACTTTAAAACTCCCTGAAGGGAGGGGCAACTCCTGGGACAGGTTTCCTTAGCAATAGGTTGGAACAGGGGCAGGTTCTTGATAAGGGTGGAGGAAGGGCTCTGAAGGAATTACCATTTCATTCCCTCAGGGACAGTCTCCAACTTCCTGGTCTCACTAAAATTGGCCTCCTTGATCCGACCTGACTTGATTTATCTACCTATATTGACTGCCTGTCTAATTCTCACTTCACTAAGTCCTAGAGCCTCCTCTCTCTCTATTTAAGTCCTTCTTGCCCAGAAGCTCCCTCTCGATGCCCCTTCATCTACTGGCTCATCGAACTTCTTTTTGGGACCAATTCCTCAGGTGTCCTTCAGCTTCTTTAGGCTGATGGGGGGAAATTACAGACAGTTCCTGCTGCCAGCACTCTCTGAAGCTTCCTTGCTCTTAAAAGCTTGATCCTGGGCCCTCTTTCAACCTCAGTATTTCCCTTCCATTTTTTTTTTTAATAGAGTCCCTTTTTTATTAACCAGAGGCTATTTCTCTGGCCTACAAGTAAAGTACTTTCCCAACTTTTATAGTCTTTCAGAGGATGGTATTACAAAGTTGTATTTTGGTGTAACCGACTTTTGGATTACAGTGAGACTTGCCCGGGCCCTGACCTGGTTCATTGCAATGGAACACACCTGTTCTGTCAATCGCCATCAGTTCCTTAAACAAACTCTTGAGCAAGGATCCCTCTTACAGGAAAAAAACAAAATCGTCTCTAAAATTTTGTGCTATGTCTTAGTTGCTTCAGAGCTCAGGGACAATTAGTTCCTCCACTCTTGTGATAAGCCAAGTCTGCACTGAGACCATTTTCAAAAGCCATGCCTCACTATCAATTTTGGCTTGAAGCTAACTGTCTAGAAACCAGCTGCTTTCAAAAGTTTAGGTTTATATTCCTGGCGCTCTCTTCTCTCTCTCTCTCTCTCTCTCTCTCTCTCTCTCTCTCTGTGAGTGTGTGTGTGTGCGTGTGTGTGTGTGTAAGAGAGAGAAACAGATACACACACACAAAGAGATCCTAAATAGAAGCCCAGAGCTCAGCTGATCAAACCATCAGTGCTGGTAGAGTTCATTACACTCTTTTCCCAAGGGATTGCTGCTTTGTTTTATCTTATATTGCATCCAAACTGGTTTTAAAATCTGTCTTTCTTCTTTAGCCATTCCTTTGTATTAACAATCAAAGGGCAATCTGAACAGCTCTGAGACTAACATTTCCCAAGAGTCTCACATCATATAATGCCCCAGGTGAAGGGCAGTGGCCTTTGTGGTCAGGGCAAGGCCATGTGTGTCCTCTAGCTCGTATCTAACATTCACCTGTCTCCTGAACTTTTACTTCTGTGAAATCCTGTTAACATGAATGGCCAAGGTTCTTCTAAAGAGAAAGAAAAATCATGAAAGGCTGACAGCACGTTTTACCAGCTTCCAATTTGCCCTTTGTCATAATGATGGCAGTGATAAAGAATACAGAGACTTGTGATTAATCAGTATTTTAATGAAGACAAGCAATATATGCACATATATACTTAAAATAAACATGTAGTTCTTGCTTCATGTCTCACATCCTAGTGAGATAGGTATTCACATTACTGAAATTAATAACCCAAATTTATAATGAATAAACAAATTTGTAAACAGACAAACCTGATGTGCCAAGAGTGTAAATGATTTGCTTTAGTTGTTAACAATAGTAGGTCCCTAGATCCTTGCTAATTAAAGGATGTGTGGGAACCAGCAACATTAGCATCACCTGGAAGCATGTAAGAAGGGCAGATTCACCAGTACTACCCCAGCAATGCTGAATCCGCATCTGTGTCTTAAGAAGACCCCTGGTGATTCTTTCAGGCAGCACCTTTTAAGGAGCACTGCTCTAGATCCAATCTCCTATAATTCACAAAAGCTTTAGTAATTTTCCTCACTGGTTGCCTCCTTCTTACTAAATCTTCTCAGTAGGATCATCTTTTCAGACTTTGTCCAGGAGAGTGAGAAATTCCTAAGTCTAGGGCTTAAATTTATCTTTGGCTTTTCTTGTCTGAGAAGTCATTCTCTTTTTCTAATGTTGTCATTAACAGAAAACAAAAAGTAAACACAGCCCCCAAAGTTCAGAAAGCAGGACAGAGGAAGAAAATGTGCTCAGATCATCTCCTCTTCCATCTGACTTCATAAGCTGCACCAAAAAGCAGACACCACAATTAGGACTAATTTTTAAGGTGACAGTGGAGAGCTACAAACAGTCATCATGCTGCCTGTTGTTAATGTCATCAGGCATGATCTGATTCATTTGTCTCTGAGCTCCAGTACATTGTCTGTGGTGAAATTTTCACAATAAAATAAATAAATAAATAAATAAAAACAGCACGGTTTACTAATGTGCAAAATTCCATTTTTTGCTGGGAATTCCAGGCTAGCAGTACTATCTAGCAATGAACCCAGGCCTCTACAAAGATGTAAAGTTGCAAAGACCCTTAGCCCATGATCCCCGAGACTGAATAGTGTCTTGACAAGCTCTTGCCCATCTTACCTGTTTCCTCTACACATTGGTAGGTTTATCAATGAAACCAAAGAAAAATAAGAGATTATATATTAGCTGATCTTTTTCTAATCACAGGTAGGAACTGGAATTCACTTGTGTCTAATCCCTGATCTGAGCACTGAAGTTCAGAGTGCTGCCCGGTTTTAGAGTTTGACAACCTATCATTCCCATCCAAACTAAGTAGCATCTAACCACTAAGTCTTGTGGACATCCCTAATTTTACTGTATGTCCAGATATTTCATTATTCCAAAATTTTTTGTTTTATTTTAAATTGAGGATTTATGGTTGTCATTATTTTTTAAAATATTTATTTATTTATTTTTTAGAGAGTTAAAGGGCCTAGTGACAAACAGGATATGAGGGAATTAAATGTCTGCAATCTGGGCCAAGGGCATATGTTTAAGTATCTATCTCCAAAACCTTCTTCCAAATGGAAATATGATCTAGTTAACAAATAAAGAAACTGTCAAGTTTGTGTTTGTTTTGTCTGACCTCACAGGGGAAGACATATGGAATTCTGAGGATTATCTCTAGGGGAAACACAAACTGGTAAAAGTTGTCAGAGTCAAGGCAGAGTCTTGTGTCAAACACTAACTAAATCAATCAATCAATAAAGCAAGCAAGCATGGAAGTCATGGTCTTGGGGTGGAGGGTTGATCTCATGCACATGTATCTGATAACAAGAATTATCATAAGAGACTGCCAGAATGACAACCTTGCACAAAGATTGCTGAGACCTTCTACAACAAAATATTCCTGTGAGGACATCTGCTCTGCAACTGCCTGTCCTTCCTTGGACTGATGCCACCCTCATTATTGGTCCTTGTAGTCAAGGATAACTGTTTATGTAACCCTCCTCATTTTACCTTTAAAAAGCCTTTTCTTCCTTTGCCTCCCTAAATATGCACATAGTTTAATGAGGCAAACCACATTGCCATTGCAGTATTCATTCCAGAATAAATCCATTGCCTTTGGAGACTTTATTTGTTATTTAGGTTGATGGGAAGGAAAAGGGTAGAAGATAAAAGAAAAAGACTTCATTACTGGATGTTTGATTAAGTCAAACAAACACCTTCAAATTGGAGGGAATCTCCTCTTGGAAGACTTTCTTTCCCATGTCCATTTATAGGATAGGGACATTGTTTATTATAGGGCATTTCTTCATTCAACTTGTGTTTTTTTGAATGCCTCTGATGTGCTGGAAATTCTGATAGCCACTAGGTAAGGAGAACAAAGCTGAGGTCCTGCTCCCTTGGCTCCTACATGCCAGGGGCTGATGGATATTTTGATAGTAGAAAAGGGCAGTGATTTGGGAGAGCCTGAGGGATTTTTCACTATGGAAAAGGAGATGGTTCATACTAATTCTTTTGCAAATATTCATCAGAGCTGGCCTTGAGCAGTCAATTTGCCTACTCTCAAGATGTCGGTTTGTGTTGTGAGATCTACAAGCTTTGGTGTAGGCTCCAAAGCCAGAGTTTATCTTCACTTTTGTCCTGGTGAAAACATACATGTCATAACTACTGATGGGGCCTCAATCCCAGAAGCAGGTTTTATCTAATTCTTAACATTTAGGTCCTAAAGCAAGGCACAATGGTGCATACTTGTAATCCTTACAATGAGCCTGAGGCAGGAGGATCCAAGTCTCATTGAGGTCAGCCTGGGCAAATTAGTAAGTCACTGTCCTTTAAAAAAAGGGGGGGTGCTGGACATGTAGCTCAGTGGTAGAATACTCCTAGTTGCAATGTCTAGTATTGTTATTGTGAAAAATAAAAAAATCTATTTATTAAGTCAAATCCAATTTTTTTTTTGAAAACGGAGCTTTGATGATCCTTCTTATAGAACTCATGTCTTGCCCACCTGATAGATTCTCTTCAGATATCCAGTTTAAGTATCTGTTTAGATATTCTAAGAGTAGATTCTCACATTTTCTCTGCCTTCCAGTGAACAAACTATATTAGCAGGCAATCACACTGGCAGTCATCTGTCAGTAGTTATTACCTACCATGAAAGCTAAAAGGAATGTTAATGAAAAATATTACAGCATGCTTTGTAAAATTCACAAATGGTTTTAATTTTACCCTCTCCCAAACTGGATAAAGAGGCTTACCTAATCACAAAATTTGATTCACATCTTTTTCCCCTTACCCTTTTTTCCAGACACCCAACAACAATCCAACTTACAGTAAGAAAAACTACATTCAATTACTAAATGCTGAAGTCAGCCACATTTTACCAGGGGTTATTCTGCAAGAGTCTTTTGTGTTTTGTCTTTCCATGCTCTGAAAAAGAGTGTATATTGAAGGTTGTGGACCATTCTCCCTGAGCCGACAGCTTTACCTGGACTCAGAAGCCTTATTGTGCTCTCTGACTCAGCTGTGAGGAAGCTGAAACAATGCTCCTCAATAAATAGGCTTTGTCTGGCTGTGCTGGCAGCAACTGCTCCAGAAAGAGTACATAGGCAATATGCTACTGTGAATTCCCTACAGGCACTTAGCACTCCTGCACACAGCTTCCAAATCTGTCATCTTTCTATTCTACTCTTGCCAAACTCCTACTCTCCCTGGCCAGGGACATAAGATATAAGCTTCTTTTCTAGTCTCTGGAGCCCACGATCATTCTAGCCCTGTGAATGTTCACTTTCTGGAGAGGAGAATACTATGGGACTAATTCCCTATGGTTTAAGAATTGAATTGCAGCTCAGTGCTCATAAAGGCATGGGCTAGTCAATTGTTCTAAATTTTAAAATGAGGGTAAAATTGTAATCAATAAATTGTACTCTCTGACATCTTTCTAACCTCCTGGTCATTCTAATCTCTACCCACTGTGTCTATCCTTGGAATGTTATAAGCAATTGTTTTATGGAGGAGAAAATTCAAGTGGAGTGATATCAGGTGGCCCACCTGGTACACACAGGCAGTGGCATCCAAACTGGGATCAGAGAGATCAAAGAGCACACACTCTTGCTCTATCTGTACAACTGTCTTTGAGTTGTTAAGCCTTCACAGAGGAAGATAAATTTAAGATAGGTCTTCAGGGTAAATATTTATGTGGTAGACAAAGTAAAATCTGAGAATTAAAACTGCATAGTGAAAACAGACATATGCTAAGAACTTCTAGGAACTCAGCAAGGTAGAACACAGAAGGCATAAAGGAAAAGGGATGGGAATGGGAATGCAGATGCCTTTGGGTCTAGAAGATATGGGACAGTCAAGCTTCATGAAGAGTCTGTATATATCTCACGGGTAACAAGGAACTGCTTACCAATGTGATTCAATTTCCATTTACATAGATTACTACACAAATGTGCTCGTCCACACAAAAATACTGTCAAGGATATTGGAAATTTAAATTTTTTTTTTAAATAAAGACAAATCAAATGAATAGATCTAGCTATACACCAAGATTCTAAGAGAAGAATTTGTTGAAGAAACTCAGAAGCTCTCCAGAGTTAAAAGGTTAGCTAATACTATAAAAAGATAAAATAACAATTTATATTTTCAGTGCTGAGGATGAAGCTCAGGGACCCCAATGGCTAGCCATGGACTCTATCAGCAAGTTGCTTGCCCAGTCTGAGAAAAATTCTTTAGAAATGTGGATTCAGACTGTGCCACATGATTTGGCATTTATAGTTAAATGTTTAATTCATGTCTAGGACAGGACTAGTTTAAAGAAGGGTTAACAGTTTTTTTTTAAATTTTTTATTGTTGGTTGTTCAAAACATTACAAATTTCTTGACATATCATATTCCACACTTTGATTCAAGTGTGTTATGAACTCCCACCTTCACCCCATACACAGATTGCAGAATCACATCAGTTACACATCCATTGATTTACATATTGCCATACTAGTGTCTGTTGTGCTCCCCTGCCTTTCCCATCCTCCACCATCCCCCCTCCCCACCTCTCCCCTCCCCTCCCCTCCTCTCTCTCTACCACCTCAACTGTATAACCCTGAGGGTCTCCTTCCATTTCCATGCAATTTCCCTTCTCTCTCCCTTTCCCTCCCACCTCTCATCCCTGTTAAATGTTAATCTTCTTCTCCTGCTCTTCGTCCCTACTCTGTTCTTAGTTACTCTCCTTATATCAAAGAAGACATTTGGCATTTGTTTTTTAGAGATTGGCTAGCTTCACTTAGCATAATCTGCTCTAGTGCCATCCATTTCCCTGCAAATTCTATGATTTTGTCATTTTTTAATGCAGAGTAATACTCCATTGTGTATAAATGCCACATTTTTTTTTTTATCCATTCGTCTATTGAAGGGCATCTAGGTTGGTTCCACAGTCTTGCTATTGTGAATTGTGCTGCTATGAACATCGATGTAGCAGTGTCCCTGTAGCATGCTCTTTTTAGGTCTTTAGGGAATAGACCAAGAAAGGGAATAGCTGGGTCAAATGGTGGCTCCATTCCCAGCTTTCCAAGAAATCTCCATACTGCTTTCCAAATTGGCTGCACCAATCTGCAGTCCCACCAGCAATGTACAAGTGTACCCTTTCCCCCACATCCTCGCCAGCACTTGTTGTTGTTTGACTTCCTAATGGCTGCCAATCTTACTGGAGTGAGATGGTATCTTAGGGTGGTTTTGATTTGCATTTCTCTGACAGCTAGAGATGTTGAGCATTTTTTCATGTACTTGTTGATTGACTGTATGTCCTCCTCTGAGAAGTGTCTGTTCAGGTCCTTGGCCCATTTGTTGATTGGGTTGTTTGTTCTCTTATTGTCTAATTTTTTGAGTTCTTTGTATACTCTGGATATTAGGGCTCTATCTGAAGTGTGAGGAGTAAAGATTTGTTCCCAGGGTGTAGGCTCCCTATTTACCTCTCTTATTGTTTCTTTTGCTGAGAAAAAACTTTTTAGTTTGAGTAAGTCCCATTTGTTGATTCTAGTTATTAACTTTTGTGCTATGGGTGTCCTATTGAGGAATTTGGAGCCCGACCCCACAGTATGTAGATCGTAGCCAACTTTTTCTTCTATCATACGGCGTGTCTCTGATTTGATATCAAGCTCCTTGATCCATTTTGAATTCACTTTTGTGCATGGCGAGAGAAAGGGATTCAGTTTCATTTTGTTGCATATGGATTTCCAGTTTTCCCAGCACCATTTGTTGAAGATGCTATCCTTCCTCCATTGCATGCTTTTAGCCCCTTTATCAAATATAAGATAGTTGTAGTTTTGTGGATTGGTTTCTGTGTCCTCTATTCTGTACCATTGGTCCACCCGCCTGTTTTGGTACCAGTACCATGCTGTTTTTGTTACTATTGCTCTGTAGTATAGTTTGAAGTCTGGTATCACTATACCGCCTGATTCACACTTCCTGCTTAGCATTGTTTTTGCTATTCTGGGTCGTTTATTTTTCCATATGAATTTCATGATTGCTTTCTCTATTTCTACAAGAAATGCCGTTGGGATTTTGATTGGCATTGCATTAAACCTATAGAGAACTTTTGGTAATATCGCCATTTTGATGATGTTAGTTCTGCCTATCCATGAACAGGGTATATTTTTCCATCTTCTAAGATCTTCTTCTATTTCTCTCTTTAGGGTTCTGTAGTTTTCATTGTATAAGTCTTTCACCTCTTTAGTTAGGTTGATTCCCAAGTATTTTATTTTTTTTGAAGATATTGTGAATGGAGTGGTTGTCCTCATTTCCATTTCAGAGGATTTGTCACTGATATACAGGAATGCCTTTGATTTATGCATGTTGATTTTATATCCTGCCACTTTGCTGAATTCATTTATTAGCTCTAATAGTTTCTTTGTAGAGCCTTTGGGTCTGCTAGGTATAGAATCATGGCATCTGCAAATAGTGATAATTTAAGTTCTTCTTTTTCCTATTTTGATGCCTTTAATTTCTTTCGTCTGTCTAATTGCTCTGGCCAGTGTTTCGAGAACTATGTTGAACAGAAGTGGAGACAGAGGGCATCCCTGTCTTGTTCCAGATTTTAGAGGGAATGCCTTCAGTTTTTCTCCATTCAGAATGATGCTAGCCTGAGGCTTAGCATAGATTGCTTTTACAATATTGAGGTATGTTCCTGTTATCCCTAGTTTTTCTAGAGTTTTGAACATAAAGGGATGCTGTACTTTGTCGAATGCTTTTTGCGCATCTATCGAGATGATCATATGGCTCTTATTTTTAAGTCTATTGATGTGGTGAATAACATTTATTGATTTCCGTATATTGCAACAGCCTTGCATCCCAGGGATGAATCCTACTTGATCATGGTGCACAATTTTTTTGATATGTTTTTGTATCTGATTCGCCAGAATTTTATTGAGGATTTTTGCATCTAGGTTCATTAGAGATATTGGTCTGTAGTTTTCTTTCTTTGAAGTGTCTTTGTCTGGTTTAGGTATCAGGGTGATGTTGGCCTCATAGAATGAATTTGGAAGTTCTCCCTCCTTTTCTATTTCCTGAAGTAGCTTGAAAAGTATTGGTATTAGTTCTTCTTTAAAGGTTTTGTAAAATTCTGCTGTATACCCATCCGGTCCTGGGCTTTTCTTAGTTGGTAGTCTTTTTATGGTTTCTTCTGTTTCCTCAATTGATATTGGTCTGTTTAGGTAGTCTATATCCTCCTGACTCAATCTGGGCAGATCATATGACTTAAGAAATTTATCGATGCCTTCACTATCTTCTAATTTATTGGAGTATAAGGATTCAAAATAGTTTTTGATTATCTTCTGTATTTCTGAAGTGTCTGTTGTGATATTGCCTTTTTCATCCCGTATGCTAGTAATTTGAGTTCTTTCTCTTCTTTTCTTCGCTAGCATGGCTAAGGGTCTGTTGATTTTGTTTATTTTTTCAAAGAACCAACTTGTAGTTTTGTCAATTTTTTCAATCGTTTCTTTTGTTTCGATTTCATTAATTTCAGCTCTGATTTTAATTATTTCTTGCCTTCTACTTCTTTTGCTGTTGTTTTGCTCTTCTTTTTCTAGGATTTTGAGATGAAGTATGAGATCATTTATTTGTTGGTTTTTTCTTTTTTTAAGGAATGAACTCCAAGCAATGAATTTTCCTCTTAGAACTGCTTTCAATGTGTCCCATAGATTCCGATATGTTGTGTCTGTGTTTTCATTTATCTCTAAGAATTTTTTAATTTCCTCCTTGATGTCTTCTATAACCCATTGATCATTCAGTAACCTATTGTTCATTCTCCAAGTGATGTATGCTTTTTCCTTCCTTCTTTTATCATTGATTTTCAGTTTCATTCCATTATGATCAAATAAGATGCATGGTATTATCTCTACTCCTTTATATTGTCTAAGAGTTGCCCTGTGACATAATATATGATCTATTTTTGAGAAGGATCCATGTGCTGCTGAGAAAAAAGTGTAACTGCTTGATGTTGGGTGGTATACTCTATGTATATGTCAATTAAGTCTAGGTTATTAATTGTGTTATTGTGTTCTATAGTTTCCTTATTCAACTTTTGTTTGGAAGATCTGTCCAGTGTCGAGAGAGGTGTGTTGAAGTCTCCCATGATTATTGTATGGTGGTCTATTAGACTCTTGAACTTGAGAAGAGTTTGTTTGACGAACATAGCTGCACCATTGTTTGGGGCATAAATATTTATGATTGTTATGTCTTGTTGGTGTATGGTTCCCTTAAGCAGTATGTAGTGTCCCTCTTTATCCCTTTTGATTAACATTGGCTTGAAATCTATTTTATTTGATATGAGTATGGACACTCCTGCTTGTTTCCGAAGTCCATATGAGTGATATGATTTTTCCCAACCTTTCACCTTCAGCCTATGTATGTCTTTTCCTATCAAATGCATCTCCTGTAGGCAGCATATTGTTGGGTCTTGTTTTGTGATCCATTCTACTAGCCTGTGTCTCTTAATTGGTGAGTTTAAGCCATTAACATTTAGGGTTATTATTGAGATATGGGTTGTTCTTCCAGCCATATTTGTTTATTTCTGTTACTAAACATGGTTTGTTTTCCTCTTTGATTATTTCCCCCCCCTTTACTGTCCTACCTCCCACTGTTGGTTTTCATTGTTATTTTCCATTTCCTCTTCCTGTAATGTTTTGGCGAGGATGTTTTGAAGAGATGGTTTTCTAGCTGCGAATTCTTTAAACTTTTGTTTATCGTGGAAGGTTTTAATTTCATCTTCCATCCTGAAGCTTAATTTCGCTGGATACACAATTCTTGGTTGGAACCCATTTTCTTTCAGTGTTTGAAATATGTTATTCCAGGATCTTCTAGCTTTCAGAGTCTGTGTTGAAAGATCAGCTGTTATCCTGATTGGCTTACCCCTAAATGTAATCTGCTTCCTTTCTCTTGTAGCTTTTAAAATTCTCTCCTTATTCTGTATGTTGGGCATCTTCATTATAATGTGTCTAGGTGTGGATCTCTTATGATTTTGCAGATTCGGCGTCCTGTAGGCTTCTAGGATTTGGGATTCTGTCTCATTCTTCAAGTCTGGGAAGTTTTCTCGTATTATTTCATTGAATAGACTGCTCATTCCTTTGGTTTGGAGCTCTGTACCTTCCTGTATCCCAATGACTCTTAAGTTTGGTCTCTTAATGTTATCCCATATTTCTTGGATGTTCTGCTCATGGTTTCTTAACAGTCTTGCTGAGCTGTCTATGTTCTTTTCCAGTTGAAATACTTTGTCTTCATTGTCTGATGTTCTATCTTCTAAGTGTTCTACTCTGCTGGTAGTATTCTCCATTGAGTTTTTAAGTTGGTTTATTGCTTCCTGCATTTCTAGGATTTCTGTCTGTTTGTTTTTTATAACCTCTGTCTCCCTGTATAGTTGATCCTTTGCTTCCTGGATTTGTTTGTGTAATTCATTGTCGAAGTGATCTTTCATTGTCTGATTTTGCTGTCTAATGTCTTCCTTGATACTCCAGATCATCTGAAGCATGTATATCCTGAATTCTTTATCTGACATTTCATCTGCTGCAGCTGTTACCTCTTCTAAAGTTGCGTTGACCTGCATTGCTTGTGGTCCTTTCTTTCCTTGTCTTTTCATACTGCTTGTGTATCTTTCCTGCAGGCGCGGGCGGCGGCTCTGCTCTCTCCTTATTCCAATTGGGGTGTCGTGACTACCACGCCAGCAGGTCACTGGGCCTGTTCTGGGCGTTGGCGGCGGCTCTGCTCTGCCCCTACTCCAATTAGGGTGGTGTGTGTACCACGCTGGCAGGCTCCTGGGCCTGATCCGCCGGTCTGTTGCAGGTCTGCCTACCTTGGAGGCGCGGGCGGCGGATCTGCCCTGCCCCTCCTACCACGCCTGCGGACCCCTGGGCCTGATCTGCAGGTTGGTCACAGGTCTGCTCACCCTGCGGGCACGGGTGGCGGTTCTGCTCCGCCCCCACTCCAATTGGAGTCACCTGGCCACCACACCGGCAGGGCCTGATCCGGGCGTGGGAGAAGGATCTGCTCTGCCACTACTCCAGTTGGGGTGACGTGTGTATCACACTGGCAGGCCACTGGGCCTGACCCGCCAGTCTGTGACAGGTCTGTTTACCTTGCAAGCGCGGGCGGCAGCTTTGCCCTGCCCCTCCTACCACGCCCATGTACTACTGGGTCGTGGGTCTGCCCACCTTGCGGGTGCCGGTGGCGGCTCCGCTCCGCCCCCTCTCCAATTGGAGTCATGCGGTCACTACTCTGGCGAGCCGCTGGGCCTGCTCCGGGCGCTGGCGGCGGCCCGGCTCCTCCCCTCTGGCTTGACGACAAATTGAGGAGACTCGGGTGTCTGTGCCTCACCCCCCCTACCAGGAGACCCACAGATTTTTTTTTAAGAAGGGAAATTTCATTTGAGTTTTGATGTATATAAGGAGTAATAATGGAAGAGGAAAATCAAATATTGGAGGCAAATAATCTTTTTTTAAAAAAATAATTTAGCTGTTGATAAACCTTTATTTTATTTATTTATATGCAGGGCTGAGAATCAAACCCAGTGCCTCACACATGCCAGGCAAGTGTACCACCACTGAGCCACAACCACAGCCCCATTGTTTTTTAACAATAGACAGACTGTGGGCATTAGTGAGAAAAGGACTTTGGGGAACACACTGATGTTGTAGGTGAAAAGCAGTTGACTGGGGACACTGAACGCCAGATCAAGGACCTCACAGCTTGAGACAAAATTCCAGGAGTCCAATTCCCAAATGGCTTAAGTGAAGATGTTTTTCACACCTAGAGTAATTTCTTAAAAATGACTAAAAGTGACACTAGTTGATTTAAGCAGAAAAGGAGTATCTTGAAACGATACCAGGAAACTCACAGATTTTCTGAGAATTTAGAAGAAATTGGCAACAAAAATGAGAAGGAATAAAGTGATGGTAATAGATCAGGGATATGACCAATCTAACAATGCAGAGAGTCCCCTGGGGACCCACGCCTTAGTTGCTGAACACAAGGCTCTCACCCTGACACTGTGGTCACCAGAGCCAGGATGACATCCCTGTTACTTCTGCCTGGAAAGACATCTCCCTATTCAGCTCCTTTCTGACCCTGAATTCTGATTCAAAATACAGACCAGGTGACATTAAGAGAGAGAATCTACATGAGGGACTCAAACACAGAAAGGGATTTAGACTTAAGGTAACACAAAAGGTTATACCCACTACAATACTTGTTGTTTTTCTGTTGCTATTGAAGCAAGTCATGTTGCATTTTTTAATGGGAATTACTTATATGGTCTCTGGAAAGTTCTATGTTGCCTAAATAATTTTCTAAGTACCTTAATTATCATCTTGATAACAGCATCAGAAATACCACATGACCCTCTGGGATTCTTGTTTCTCCTTGATCAAAATACTCACAGACACCAGAGTTCTTTCTGTTTTCATTTTTTTGTTTTTCGTTAAGATAAAAATCACATAACTTAAAACTTACCACTTTACCCATTTTTTAAATATATGTTTGCCAGGGTTCTCAGGAGAGACAGAATTGATGAACTGAATAGATGGAGATTGAGAAGAAATAAAAAGAAAGATGAAAGGGGACTTCCTAGGGGAATTGGCTCACACAACTATGGAGGCTGAGAAGAAGAAGAAGAAAAAAAAAAAAAAAACTAGGAGAAGCCATCTTCAAGCTGATGGACACAGGAACTTTGGCAACATGAAGCCGCAGAACTAGGGAAGATGATGGTGTAACTCTCAGTCCAGGGCAGAAATGGAGCACAGGGGATGTGGGGGAGCTATTGGACACAAGACTCAGAGTCCAAAGACCAGACAGCTTGGAGTTTTGATGGTCAAGGACAAAAGAAGAAAGGCATTCTGCCTCCAGGAGAGAAAGAAGCAAGTTGACTTTCCCTATGCTTTTTTTTTCTGTTGTTTTTTCCAGTCCCCCAACATGGCATTTCTGAATATTCCCTACTCAGTGGTGCATCAGTATCCTCAGAGATACTGATGCTTTACCAATTCTCTCCAAGTGTCTCTTATTCCAGTCAAGTTGAACCTTGAATTAACCACCACCACAACACATTGTTTTTTAGTATATTCACAGGGTAGTGAAACTATCACCACACTCTAATTCCAGAACATGCTAATTGCCTTAAAAAGAAATGCTGTCCAGACTGGGGTTGTGGCTCAGTGGTGGAGCGCTTGCCTAGCACTTGTGAAGCACTAGGTTCGATCCTCAGCACCACATAAAAATAAATAAATGATAAAGGTATTGTGTCCATCTACAACTAAAAAAAAATAAAAAGAAAGAAAAGAAATGCTATTCGCATTAACCATTCACTCCCCATCATCCCTCCCTCCAAGTCCTTGGCAACCTCAAATTTGTTTTCTATCTCTAAAGATTTTCCTATTTTGTACATTTTGTATGAACATAATTATATAATATGTGAGTTTTTGTGTCTGATTTCCCTCACTTAACACAATGATTTCAAGGTTCATCCATTTTGTGATATACATCAGTCTTTCATTCCTTCTTGTGGCTGGATAATAGTTCATTATATGTATCTATTACATTTTGTTTGTCCATTTGTCTGTTGATGGATAGATACATGGTTGTGTTTTGACCTTTGGATTCTTATGATTAATGCTACGATGAATACAAGTATGAGTACCCATTTTTAACTTTTTCAGGTATAAATCTAAGAGTAGAATTACTAGGTTATGTAGTAATTCTATGTTTAACACTTTGAGGAAGCAAAACCTGTCTTCCAAAGTTCAGCATTTTACAATTTAACCAGCAATGCACAATTTTTGCCAACACACATTGTTATTACTTTTGCTATTCTAATAACAGTGAAGTTGCATTTCATTATGTTTCCCATTTTCCTAATGATTGATGTTGAACATCTTCTCATATACTTATTGGTTATTTGTACATTCTTTGGAGAGAGGGTGTTTCAAGTCCTTGGTCTGTTTTTTAAATTAGATTTGTTTTTATCCTTTATGTATTCTAGATACTAGATTTTCACTAGATATATAATTTGCAAATATATTCCCCCATTCTGTGGATTGCCTTTTCATTTCTAAATAATGGCTTTTGATATACAAAGCTTTTTAATTTTGATAAAGTCAATTTATTTACTTTTTCTTTCTTTTGTTGATGTGTTTTTGTTGTCATGTTGTTTCCTTGTAGGGGTTTTATAGTTTTGGCTCTTGTATTTAGGCCTTTAATCCAGTTTTAGTTGGTTTTGCATGTGGTGTGAAATAGAAGCCTTCATTGTTTTTGCATGTGAATATCCAATTATTGCAGCACTTGCTGAAGACTGTTTTCTGACCTCCTCAAGTGGTCATGACACCTTTAGCAAAAACAAGTTGATCATAAATATATTGGATTATTTCCAGGCTGTAAATTCCATTTCAGTGATCTCTCCTTACCCTAGTACTACGCTGTTTCAATGGCTGTAATATTTTGGGAAAATCAAAAAGGGTAAGTCCTCCAGTATTGTTTTTGGTTTTGGGAATTGAACTCAGCATTGCTTTACCATTGAGCTACATCCTCAGTCTTTTGTCATTGTTGTTTTGTTTTATTAGAAGGGCCCTTGCTTAATTGCTGAGTCTGGGTTGGAACTTGTGATTTTCCTGCCTCAGTCCCCCAAGTCACAGGGATTACAGGTATGTGCCACTGCACCCAGAGCAGCTTTGGTTCTTCTCAAAATAGTTCTGACAATTTGAGGTTCTTTGCAATTCCACATATAAATTTTAGGATTAATTTGTCCACTTATTAAAAAATACTGTTAGAATCTTGATAGGGATCACATTAAATCTGTAGATTAATGTAGGGGTATTGCCATCTTAACAGTATTAAATTTTTCCATCCCTAAAGGCAGGATGTCTTTTCAGTTGTTTAGATTTTCTTTGATTTCTTTTAACAGTGTTTCACAGTTTAAAAAAAAATAACTTCCTTGGATAAGTTTATTTCTGTTTTATTCTTTTTGATAATACTATAAATAGAATTATTTCCTTAATTTCCTTTTAGATTGACCATCGCTATTGTGTAGAAATATAACTGATTATTGTATATTGATCTTATATTCTATAACTTTACTGAATTATTCATTTATTAGGGAATTTCTCAATTGGGAATTGAGAAAGGGTTTTTTTTTAAGGATCTTTTATATATAAGATCATGTTATCTGTAAATACAAATAGTTTTAGCTAGTATGTATACATGTATGTATGTATTTTTCTAAGCATGCTGGTTGGAATTTTCAATTCAATGTTGATAAATGTGACAAAAGAAGACACTCTTGTCTGATTCTTGATCCTAGAGGAAAAGTTTTTAGGGTTTAACTATTAAATAAGATATTAGCTCTGGTTTTTTCATAGATGTCTCTTCTCAGATTGAGGAACTTCCAAGCACCATCAGGCTCACTGGTTCACTGCAACTATTCACAAAGACTCAGAAGATGTTTTGTAAAGAGCTATGGTTTATTAAACAAAAATAATATTAATTAAAACGAATGAAGGTAAAAGGTGGATGGGCAATGTCCAGAAGAAACCAGGTGCATGCTTTCAATCCTTTCCCAGCAGGAAAGCTCATCCAAGTTTAGTTGTTCAAGGTTTGTAATTGGGTGTCATTCACATAAGCATGAATCACCCATGTGACAAAGCCTCCAATACTCAAGGTCTAGCCCCTCAGGAAAAAAAAAGGCATTTACCACGAATCATATTTGTTAGTATAAACGATCTCAATGCCCAAGGTCTCAGGCACACAAAAACAGGTGTTCATTATAACAACATTTGTTAACCAAGGGCCAGTCCTGAAGACAGGTCTTTCTTGGTACTGTGCAGTAGATGAGCACCCCAGGTCAGCTCAGTTAACTCTCTTCTACACAATGTCCCCAACCTTGGCTCTCATAGAAAAATCACCATCTTTTTTTCCTGGGATATGCATTTAATAGTATTTATATATCTTATAGAGCAAAGACATCAGTATGAATATGCCTTACATTCAGAAGAGTCAGTTTAGAGTAGTGATAGACTTAAAAAAGCAAATAATCCATCTTCTAAAGCCATATATTTTCAATATCTTTGTACTAATATGATTACAAATTAGTCCCTGACCTACAATGGCTCAACTTGCAAATTTAACTTTATGATGGTACAAAAGCATACCAATACAACCATTGTCTTTGTACTTTCAGCATATAACTAAAAAAATTACATGAAACATTCAGCATTTTATTGTAAGACAGGCTTTGTGTTAGATGAATTTACTCAACTGCAAACTAATGTAAGCATTCTGAACACATGTAAGGTGAGGCCTGGCTATGACGTTTTGTAGATGTAATAAACTCATTTTTTACTTAGAATAGTTTCAACTTAAAATGGGTTTATTGGGATGTAACCCCATCATGTGCTGAGAAGCAACTGCATTGGCTGTTCACTTCATTTATTTTCATTGTTACCTTGAGATAAATGTGGAAATAACTATTTAGAAGTTAGATGATGGTTAGATGAATCCTGTTCTTTCTCAATCATTTGTTTTCTATTGATCTTGCATCCTGAGGAAGCTTAGCCTCAATATCTCAATAAGTTTAATCATCAGTATCAGTTTTATTATATGAATTATGTTCACAGGTTGGTTGACTCTTACCCAATTCCAGTGTTACTTCATACCACAATAATAGTACAATTCAGTTGTTATACAGAACAAATCAGTAAGCATTGCAGTTACTTTTCTTTCCACCAGAATCATCCCCTGCACATAAGGCAAATATTACTGTGGACAGTTTTTATTACAATTAGCTCATGAAGCAGTTATTTCTGGGTTCTAAGACAGTTGAGCACAAAACCAATCACTTTGTCTCAAGTTTACAGGCTTGTTATAAGGCTGGAATTAATAGTGCATTTTCATATAACAGGACTCACTTCCCTACCATGGGGAAGACACTAGTCTTAGTGCATTAGTGTAAATTTCAAGTGCCCTCAGAGAGTTCCATCAGTAAGGAGGTCTATGAGATTCCCATAGGTATAAACTTGGGGATTCAGCAGTCAGGAAGTGAAGCCATTGCCCCATGGTTACTTTGCCCTCTATCATTATTAACATATTCTAGAAGCCCTGTTCTGTGAGGGTATAATCCCTTTCCCAACACTGGGTTTGAACATTATGTGCCATCATTTGTTGAGCCTGCATGACCCACTTCACTAAAGCCTGATCATCTTTTCATGCTTATCATGATCCTTTGCCTCTTCCTAAAAAAAGAATCCCTTATAATCAGCTTATTCTAGTTAATAAATCTTGTGTTATGAATGCCACTCCTCATTAAAAGGAAATTCAGCTTGTCTCATGGTGCCTAGATGGGCACTTTTCTATCCTAAGTCCTCTTTGTCTTGTAGGCCAATTTTGTTTTGTCCATTATGAATGTGTTTGGTGTTGGGCAATAATGGTCTTAATGCATGTAAGAAACAAGTTCTGTGTCCCCAAATGTCTTCTCAAACTCATAATAGGGTTAGATGAGTAGCACTCCCACAGAGATGTAATTTAGTCTAAATATGCCATTAGCTTCCCATGATCTTCCTCATCTCAGGGTAGGTTCATCTGAAGAATCCATACAAGTGAAGCTTTATTCCTATCAAGCGCCCATCTTTCTTTCTCCTTTTGTCTAGACAAACAAGGTCATTATGTATTCACAGTACATTTAGGCATTCACTAGGTACATTTTTTTTCCTTTATAATCAGGAAAATCTCTAAGCATTTGCTTATCAAAATTTATAATTACAGAGTGACCAATTTGCCAGGAGTTGTACATTGCAGTCATATGACCAGTAAGGAGTAGTTCTGAGAAGTTCCTTCCTAAAGGTTATACTTTGTAGAAGATGCAATCTGCAAAGTAAAAGCCAAAAAGGTACCGGCTCATTATCAGACTTCCATTCAGTCATCAACAACTGTTGCAGTCATCATTATATCATGACCAAACTATCTCCCACAGCAATGACATTCAGGGTAGCAGAACTTTGAATCTGATGGCTTCAAAAAGTAGAACCACCTTAGAAAACATACAGTTTCACCTTTTGAGAATCTTGTATAGTTGCTCTTCCCTGGATCTCCCAGAATATCAAAGGAATCTGTTGAGTGGGGAAGGTATCTTGACACATTTCATGTGGAGTGTGAATCTACACTCATGAGGCCCATAAACCCAACCCTTCATAACTTGATGTTTTTCTTATTTCAAACAACTAAAGTTTCAATTGCCCAAATTGTCTATCAAATCCCTACTCTGAGAATGATATCCAACACAATATTCACACTTGATGTGATATCTCCTTGCCCAGTTTTGCACTCTGGGTCACCAAGCGTGTCTCTGGATCTGAAGAAATATAACTTCGATGTCTAAATTGGCTCAATATCATATGTTTCTGTCAATTTATAGTGTATAGAATTTTGAGCATTTCTGTGATGGACTCAATTATATCCCCTAGAATTCATTGGTCCTAACCTCAATGTGATCTGTATTTGAAATAGGGCTTAGGACCTTTAGGAGATAATTAGGGGTTAACTAAGGCCACAAGTTGTGATCATAATTGAACTAAATGTCTTATGAGAAGAAAAAGAGCAACCTGATCTGTGCATGTGTGTAAGAGCATGTAGGTATGTGCATGCACACAAGTGCACACATACACAGTTGCACAGAGGAAAGGCCATAGAAGGATACAAGAAGAAAATGGCAATCTGCCTATCAGGAAGAACAGCCTTATTAAAAACCAACCCTTCCAGTACCTTGATCTTGGATAAATCTCCAGAAAGAATTTAAAAAATGAGGTTTAAACCACCAAGTCTATGATATTTGGTTATAATAGTCTGAATAGTCGAATACAACTTGCATATATCATTAAATATGCAAAGACCAGTCCAAGCAAAAGTCTATTTACTGTCAGCACCCATTATTGACTCCCAGGGTTAGTGGTAGAGATCCAATGATGGCTATGTTGCCTGCCATATTCAGGGTCTTCATGTACAGAAATTATTTTACAGCCATCTGTAATTTCCATCTCTTGCTAATATTTCAGTATTAGAAGGTACACGATCATATCAGTGATCAGGTCATTTCAGTTTGCTACAGCAACCTCATATGTACTCACTTCATGGATCCAGTATATCCATGAAAGTGAGCACACCAAGTTATCCTGAGTCCAATTGGCTTTAAGCCCTTCCAGTCCTAGAAAGGGATTTTGCTCATGGACATTGTATTAGCCAGGGTTCTGTTGAGGAACAGAATCAGTGATTCATACACACACACACATACACACACACATACACACACACGTGCGTGCACACACACACATATACATACAGGTAAAATTATAAAAATGGGATTTTTAGATTTACTTGAACAACCAAAATCTGAATAATCCACAATGACCATCTTCAGGCTGGAGAGCTGGAGGAACTAGCAGCTGACAAGTACAAGAAGCTGAAGTCTCTCAGAAAAAGAGGGATCAATGATGCTACTCCAATAGGGACTGAAGGCCTGGAAACTCCCACTGGAAGAGTCTTCTTTGGAAGTATAAAGGAGATGAAGTCTGATATTCTCAAGCTATCACAGCAGCAATCAAGAACCCATTCAAGAAGAATGAAGCTTGCATCTGCTGCTGCTTCTTTGTTCTTCCCACTATAGTTCCATCCAAACCTCCAAATATTGGACTAGTGCTGCTCACACTCAGATTTGGGTCTCCACTTCAGTTCACTGTCAAACATGTCAATCACTCCTAGAAATACCCTCACTGACATACCCAGAAGCCTCTTAGTCTTTGGCATCTCTTAATACAATCAACTTACAGTTCAGATTAACCATTAAGGTCATTAATATGTTCTATTTTAAATTCCCATATTAGGGTTGTGCTTCATGCAAGCATCCCTTTAAAGTTTTCAATTGCCCATCTGCTTGACCATATTGCTAGCCATTGACCTCCACCCATAGGTTGGCATACATCCAAACATTGGTAGATTTACTATTGTTTAATTCTTCTATCACTACAATGAAGAAAAGCATATAATTTAACCACTGAGATGGTTTGTTCTTATCTTTGTTCTTCAGTTTTCTATCAGTCAGCAGTAGTGTGGTAGTCTGCCAAACAGAGTGCAGTTCCTTCACCTTGGAACTGCCATCCATAAATCAAGCAGATTTTTGTTGTTAATAGGGCACTGTCCATGTGACAGTAGGGTCTGGAAGCTCCTCAGGTGGTTCCAACCTTGGCTGTACAAAAAGAGAGCTCTTCGATAGGATGAGTACAGCGTTGCATTCTTCCCGTTCCTATGTAAACAATTTCCACTGTATTACAGAACTCTTCTTGGCATTGCTCTGCTTATTAGGATGTTTTTCTGACCTTACTCAAGACACTATGGGTATTTTAGGCTTTGAGATTATTTATGGCCATCAGCAATGGTAGTTTCAATTAAGGACTAAAAACAAGTTAATAATTTTCTCTCAAATAGTATGTGCCAGACCAATATGGGTGAAAATTTTCTGGTCCAAAACCTTAGAGCTCTCTGGTGGGCAGCACTCACATGCTTTTGCCATAAGCTTCAATTGGCATAAATGCATAAAGTTGCAGATATTTCTAAAACATGAATTACTAAATATGGCTTATAAAGGCCCAAAGGAAATGATTGAGCCACCACTTTCTGCTGTTGTGATATAGTTTGCTGTTTTTCTGTTTTCCATTAAAATATGCTTTATTTTCGGGCAGCTTTATAAATAAGAGGCAGCGATATTCCCAGATGTGAAATATACATCTTTTAAAGTGTGTTTCTTGCTTAGTTTCAGAGATAAGCAATGACAACAGCTTAATTCTGATTACCTGTAGAATATCTGTCATTTGTGCCTCCTGTGCACATAATTCCAAGAATCTAACCACTGGGGTGAGCCCTTAGGTCTTTGCTAGATATATCAACCAGCCTCTGTTACTCATGTGTGTCATTACTTCATTTAAGCTCGGAAGTTCCCACTTGTTCTTTAATGTCTTATACCATCATGGTGTTATCAAAATGTGGTACACTCTCACCCTGGGTATTTGTATTGAGTTCAAGTCCCTTCTAAGCAAATTATGACAAACGCTGGTGGATCATAAAGGGTGGTAATAAAGGGAATGTAAACTGAGATCCTTTCCATATGAAGTCAGCTCTTTTCTGAGATCAGGATTGAGAAATTAGCATTTGCAAAATCAAGTTCTGAAGTACTGAGTATATAAATCTCCATCTATATCCTTTTTTTTTAAATATTGAAACCATATCATGGACAGTTGATGCTATAGGCAGTGCTACTTTACTTAAGCCCTGGCAATCTGTTAGTCTTCATGAGTGACCTGCTTTTTTAAAAAAATATTTTTAGTTGTAGATGGACAGAATATCTTTGTTTATTAATTTATTTTTCTGTGGTACTGAGGATTAAACCCAGTGTCCCATATATGTGAGGCAAGCACTCTACCACTGAGCTACAGCCCCAGCCCTATGACCTGCCTTTTGCCTGGGTCAAACTGAGTTATTATACAGAAATGTATAAGTACCACCTCTCTAATTTCTATATGTCATTAATTAAAGTACTAATCACTCTTTTTTTCTCTTGTACCAGGGATTGAACTCAGGAGCATTCGACCACTGAGCCATATCCCCAGCCCTATTTTGTATTTTATTTAGAGACAGGGTCTTACTGAGTTGCTTAGCACCTTGCTTTTGCTGAAGCTGGCTTTGAACTCACCATCTTCCTGCCTCAGCCTCCCAAGCCACTGGGATTGCAGGCATGCGCCACTACACGTGGCTACTAATCAGTTTTTGACTACCACTCATCCAATATTGTTTCAAATAACAACCTGTGTGGGTTCAGGCAATTCTATAGATTTAGAAATTAACGGCCCAATTAATGGTGTCCAAAATATTATATGTCTTCTATTTTACAATATCAGGTGTTCTCCAGTGAGATAAAATGTCCATTCTGATAGTAAAACTATAAGCACTTTACAAGAATGTTTAAACATTCCAATTTTATTCAAAAACTTTTAGCTTAATGCCATCAACTGTTAAATTCCTATATTTTCCAAATCTAATTGTGACCCATAATGAGACTTTACCATACACTTCTGGAATCAATGCATTTTCTGTGCTGTGGATCCTGATAAAAGTTACTTTTCCATCTCTTGGCCTGTTTACCCAAACCTGTGCATATTATCTTGTGTTTCCAGCCAGATGTTGCGTAGAGAGACCCTGGGCCCTTCCTCAGCCTTCAACCTGATATATTTGCCAACTGACCCTAGCAATTCCAGGCAACATTTCGTATTTCAGTTGAGCTTCCAACATTCTACACTATTCCAAACTAAGTTAAACAGGATGGATTTGTTTAGGGACTGGCAGTGCTGAAAAACCATCATGGGGTCCCATTCACCTAATCTCTGATATTGCCACATAAAGATATCTGTTTGCCCCATCAATGTTCACATTATAAACAACATTATTTTTATTTTATTTTTTTAGTTGTAGCTGGACACAATACCGTTATTTTATTTATTTTTATGTGGTGCTGAGGATCGATCCCAGGACCTCAAATTTGCTAGGCAAGTATTCTACCTCTGAGCCACAATCTCAGCCCATAAACAATATTCTTATTAACAACTTAAAGACTTCCACCCTAACCAGGTAATGACCCTTGAATACCCACTTTGACTCACTCTAATTTCATTATCTTAATTAATACTCATAAAAGTAAGTTGAGATGATATTTTAGCCATGTTATTCAGGAAGCTGATAGCATCAACCCACAAGATGAGACCACTCCTTTACATTATGTCTCCTGATTTCAGTAGCTCATAGATTCAGTAAAAAAAATATATATATATATATATACATGTATATATATATACATATATATATATATATATATGTATCAAAAAATTAGACAATAAGAGAACAAACAACCCAAACAACAAATGGGCGAAGGACCTGAACAGACACTTCTCAGAGGAGGACATACAGTCAATCAACAAGTACATGAAAAAATGCTCACCATCTCTAGCTGTCAGAGAAATGCAAATCAAAACCACCCTAAGATACCATCTCACTCCAGTAAGATTGGCAGCCATTAGGAAGTCAAACAACAAGTGCTGGCGAGGATGTGGGGGAAAGGGTACACTTGTACATTGCTGGTGGGACTGCAGATTGGTGCAGCCAATTTGGAAAGCAGTATGGAGATTTCTTGGAAAGCTGGGAATGGAGCCACCATTTGACCCAGCTATTCCCCTTCTTGGTCTATTCCCTAAAGACCTAAAAAGAGCATGCTACAGGGACACTGCTACATCGATGTTCATAGCACCACAGTTCACAATAGCAAGACTGTGGAACCAACCTAGATGCCCTTCAATAGATGAATGGATAAAAAAAATGTGGCATTTATACACAATGGAGTATTACTCTGCATTAAAAAATGACAAAATCATAGAATTTACAGGGAAATGGATGGCATTAGAGCAGATTATGCTAAGTGAAGCTAGCCAATCCCTAAAAAACAAATGCCAAATGTCTTCTTTGATATAAGGAGAGTAACTAAGAACAGAGTAGGGACGAAGAGCAGGAGAAGAAGATTAACATTTAACAGGGATGAGAGGTGGGAGGGAAATGGAGAGAGAAGGGAAATTGCATGGTAATGGAAGGAGACCCTCAGGGTTATACAGTGGAGGGGGTAGAGAGAGAGGAGGGGAGGGGAGGGGATAGGTGGGGAAGGGGGAGGGTGGAGGATGGGAAAGGCAGCGGAGCACAACAGACACTAGTATGGCAATTTGTAAATCAATGGATGTGTAACTGATGTGATTCTGCAATCTGTGTATGGGGTGAAGGTGGGAGTTCATAACCCACTTGAATCAAAGTGTGTAATATGATATGTCAAGAAATTTGTAATGTTTTGAACAACCCACAATAAAAAATTTAAAAAAAAATTGAAAAAAATAAAAATCAATTGTATTTCTATATATTAGCAATAGACAATTAGAAAAGTAAAATGTAAAAATTATTAAAATAACATAAAAACATTAAGTATGTAGAAATAGATTTAGCAAAACACATATAATACTGAACATATTTACATTAAAAATTATAAACCACTGTTGAAACAAAGACTCAATAAATAAACCAATATATATGTTCTTGGGTTGGAAGACTCAATATCGTTAAGATATCTGGTATGCCTACACTGATCGATAGATTTGGAGCGATCTCAATCAATACCCCTGTAAATTTTTTTGTTGTTAAAAATCACAAGTTCATTTTAAAATTTAAACAAAACATACAAAAAGCCATTAAAAATATATATATATATATACATATATATGTATATTTTTACTTTATATAGATTTATTCATATTTTCTGTTTCTTCTTAAAGCCAATTTTGGCAGTTGATTATGATTTTTGGGAATTTGTCCATTTTGCTTTGTCTAATTGGTTAGAATAGGTTTCATAATACACTTTTAAAATTCTTTTTATTTTTGTAAGGTTATAATAAATTATTCCTATATCTGACTTTAGTATTTTAAATCTTCTTTTTCCCCGGATTATTTTAGCTAAATATTTGACAGTTTTGTTGATTTTCTCAAGAAATCAATTTTGGTTTTGTTGATTATTCCTAATTTTGTAGTATCTATGATAGTATTTTTTCTCTCTAATCTGTATTATTGCCTTACTTTTTCTTGATTTGTGTTTAGTTCTTTTTTTTCTAATTTCTTAAGGTAGAAGTTGGGTGATTTATTGATTTATGATCCTTTTTCATTTTTAATATAGAGGCTTTTATAGTCATAAATTTTATTCTGAGCACTGATTTTTCTGCATTTCCATAAGTTTTAATATGCTCTGGTTTTATTTTTATTTATCTCAAAGTATTTTCTAATTTCTTGTATGACTTCTTCTTTGATCCATTGGTTATTTCAGGTTGACTGTATTAACATTATTATTTTTGTGAATTTTACAGATTTTCTTCTGCTTCTGATTTCTAATTTCATTCTATTGGGATCAGAGAAATAACATTTCATGTTATTACAGTCTTTTCAAATTTATTGAGATTTATTTTTTAGTGGCCCAATATATGGTCAATCCTGGGAAATCCTCCATTTGCACTTGAGAAGAATGGTTAATTTGTTGTTGAGGGTAATGATGTTTATATGTCTGTTAGATCTAGCTGCTTTATAGATATTCCATTTGCTTGTTGACCTTAAAACCTAGATGTTGTTTTCAATATTGAAACCAAAATATAAAAGCTCTACCTTTTATTATTGAACTCTTATTTCTCCCTTCATTTCTATTAGTATTCAATTATGTGTTTCCTATTAGGTGCACATGTGTTAATAATTATCATATCATCTTGGTTGAGTGCCCCTTTTATTACAGTATAATATTCTTGTCTCTTATAATGACATCTGTTTTAAAGTATATTTTATTTGATGGTAATATAGTTACTCTATCTTTTGGTTACTAGTTGCCTGAAATATCTTTTACTATCCTTTCTCTTTCAAACTATGTGTATCATTATGTCTGTAGTGAGTCTCTTAAAGGCAGCATATAGTTGTATAATATTTTTTCAACAACTTGTCAATCTCTGCTTTTTAGTTGCAGAGTTAATTCCATTTGTATTTAATGTAATTACTGATAAGTACTTCTGCCATTTTTCTGTTGTTTTAAGGTCATAACAATTAGCTCTGAAATTTCTCCATCACCTTCCCTGTTTGTGTTGAGTACATATTTTCTAGTTAATCATATCAGTTCTCTTTTTCCTTTTATTAAATATTTTTAAATTTTATTATTAGTAGTTGTCCTAATGATTACATATTACATATTAATTACTAAAATCTAATGCATATAATATCAATTTATTCTTAAACAAAAATTTTTCTTATGTATTTCCCTCCCATTTGTCTTGCTATTATCATAAATTATATATTTATATATTATGCAGCCATTTATATATTATGCAGCCTAGTTATAATATGCATTTGCTTTAAATAATATAAGAACAAAAGAATTATAGACCAAACATAAGTTAATACTGACTCTTATGTTTACCTATATTGTTACTTTATTATTGCTCTTTATGTTTTTGTGTGGATTAATGTTACTGCCTAGTGTTCTTTCATTTCAGCCTGAAGAATTCTGTTTAGTTTTTATTACAGGGTAGGTCAAGTAACAACAAACTCTTAATTTTTACTTATCTGTGAATTTCTTTTATGCTTTTCTGTTAATAGGGAATATCCCAACTATTAATTTTTTTACTTGCAAATTTTTATTGGTACATTGTAATTATATATAATAGTGAGATTCATTGTTATATATTAGTGTATGCACACAGTATAACAATATAATTTGACTAATTTTGTTCCGCAATACCTCCCCTTTCCTTCCTTCCTCTCCTCCTTACCTAGTCTCCTTCCTCTATTCTGTGGTCTACTTTCTATTTTCATGATCTCTCTCTCTCTCTCTCTCTCTCTCTCTCTCTCTCTCTCTCTCTCTCTCTCTCACACACACACACACACACACACACACACACACACACAAACACACACATTTTTCCTCTCTAGCTTCCAAATCAGAGAAAATACACAGTCCTTGACTTTCTGAGTTTGGCTTATTTCACTTAATGCTTTCAAGTTCCATCCATTTTCCTACAAATGACATAATTTTGATCTCCTTTATGGCTGAATAAAACTTTATTATGTATACATCATTTTTTAAAGATAGATTTATCAGACATAGAATTCTAGAAAATGGGATCAAATTAAGTTAAAATGCCACAAAACAGTCTCCTTGAGATGTAGCTGTTTTTTTTCATGATTGAGCAATCTTCTGGTTGTGGCTATATTTTTGGCTATGTTTGGATACTTTTCAGGATTCTGTAAAAATTTATTCTGACAGTTTTGGCAGTTTTGTTTGTTGCTTTTCAGGAAGGATGGATGTTTGGGAGTTCTCTTCTTCACCATTTTTGCTGATGACATCCAATTATTTGTGTCCTGAGACACATTTCTCTAAAGAGTCTACACATTTCATCTGAGAACCCTGAGAACCCGCTTACCACCAGCATCACCATGGAAGACGGTCAGGGCTGAATTATGTGAGGGCTAGCCAACACAGGACTTGCAGAAAAGTGCTAAAACCTGGCATGCAGCTAGAAAACTTGATATTTCAACAGAGCCTTGGTCAGCAAAGGCAGTGAATTCAGCAGCCCTTACAGTCAGTGTCAAAGATCATAATAAACTTGGATATGGTTCATTCAAATGTGGGTCCTAGGGATTGCAATATGGAGCATATGCCAAGGCAGCGAAAAATTCCAGATGGTGGATAATAAGATTGATCTGGGTTACTTGAAAATTATATGCAGGGAACTAATATAATAATGTTAGAAGCTGGGAATATATAAAGCAAAATAAGATTTAAAGTGAAAAAACTAGGTCAGTTCAAGTTTAGACATAGGTTATGAGAAAAATGAGTGGTAATTATCTATTTTTAATTTTTTAAAGTATCCTAGCTCTTTAACATTTACTTGTTCTCTCCATCATATAATATTTTTATAGGCCACATTCATATTAGTAAATTTTATTTTAAAATTTGGCTTTTGGCTTCTTTATGGGTTTTTATTATTTTTAGTTTTAAAGACTATGTTTTTTGAGCACTTTTAGATTTACAGCCAAATTGGGAGAAAAGCACAGAAATTATACAAATATCCTTTGCATCTACACAACAGCTTCCCTTACTATTACTATTCCCCTCCAGAATAGAACATTTGGTACAACTGATAAGTCTACATTAGCCCATCATTGTCACCCAAGGGTCAGAGTTTACCTTAGGGTCCACACTTGGTGTTGTACCAAGTTTATGAGTTTAAACAAAAATAAAATGACATGTATCAATAATTATCATAAAAACATAGTATAATCATTATCTTTAAAATTCCCTGTGCTCTATCATTCATCCCTGTCTCTCCCTAACCCCTAGAAACTACTGATATCTTACTGTCTGAACAGTTTGACCTTCTTCACAATGGTGTATAGTTGGAATCACATGGTATATAGTTATGTCAGGGTGACTTCTTTTACTGACTAATATCTACTTAAGGTTCCTTTGCCCTAGTGTTTGATAGATTATTTATTCTTAGCATGGGGATAATATTCCCTTATCTGAATGTGCCATGATTTATTTATTTCTTCCCCTAGGGAAGGACCTCTTGGTTACTTCCAAATATTGACAATTATAGAAAAATAAGCAATAAACATTTATGTGGAGGTTTTTCTGAAGATGTTTTCAAATCTTTTTGTATTGGAGTTTTTTCTGAAGATGTTTTCAAATCTTAGTATTGAAGGGAATGGATGCTGGGGCACATGGTAACTATGTTTAGTGCTATAAGAAATCACCAAACTGCCACAAAACTATTGTACAGTTTTAAGCATTCTTTTTCTATTTTGGGTAACTGCCCTTTATCAGATGTATCATTTTCAAATGTTTTCTTGGAGTCTGTGGTTTGCCTTTTCATTTTCTCCACAATGTCTTTCACACAACAGAATTTAAAAAAAAATTTAAAGAAGGGTAACTAATGAATTCTTTCATGGATCAGGCCTTTGGTGTTGCATCTAAAATGTCAATAAAAATCCAAGGTCATTTAAAGTGTGTCCTATATTATGTTCTATGAATTTTATAGAAATAATTTTACATTATATCTGATCAAGATAGAGCTAGTTTTTGTGAAGTCTGTAAGGTCTGTGTTTAGACTCATTGTTTTGAATGTGGATGACCAGTTGTTCCAGTACTGTTTGTTTTAAAAGTCAGTCTTTTCTCCATCATATTTTATTTCTCCTTTGTAAGAGATCACTTGACTATATTTATTCTATGCTGTGCCACTAATTGTTTGTCTATTCTTTTGTCAATTAACACTCTCTTGATTACTGCAGTTTTATAATATTTCTTGAAGTTAGACAGTATCAGTCCTTCAAGTGTGTTCTTGTCTTTGGAGATTGTTAGGGTTATTTTGTGTCTTTTGCCTTTCCATATAAAATATAGAATTAATTTTTAAGTATTCACAAAATAACTTGCTGCAATTATGATTATAAATGCATTGAATCTATAGATCAGGTTGGGAAGATTTTCCACCTTGACAATATTGAGTCTTCCTATCTGTGAACACAAATTATCTCTTCATTTATTCTCCTTTGATTTTTTTTTTCATCAGAGTTTTATAGTTTTCCTCACATATGTATTGTACATAGTTTGCTAGATTGATGCCTAAGGATTTCTTTCTGGGAGGTTCTAATGTAAATAGTTTCAGTATATACTCTATCACTTCAAACTGTTTTTTGCCTTTATCATTTACTGTAATTTCTTCTTGGTATCTAGACAATAATGTATTGGATAAAGGATATTGGTATAAATACCCTTTAGTAATGTGGTAGTAAGGTGTGGGTGAAAGAGAAGCCGTCCCTAGTCCTGTGACTAAGTCTTGGTCTTTTAGTGACCTAAGCTTCTGAACTGTGAATTTCACATGTTTATGTGAGTTTTTTTCTTTCCCACTCTAGGTCAGTGAGGATGGCTAAACTGAGCTGGTATTATTTCCCGTCTGTCACATAGAATGCTAGATGGGCTGGAATTTAGTATTTTCCCCTCTCATGTATGGAAGGCTGGAGTTAGATGTTTCCCTACTCTCACATCAGTTAAGCTCTGAGAAACCGCGATCAGGTGAAGCGCTGTTTAACTAGTTTCTTCTGAGGATGAGCCTTGGTAGGCCTTGTTAATAAGAACAATACTCTAACATATTTCAAAATGGCTTTTTTTGGCCTTCCCCACGCTGAAAGCAAGAAGGGAATTTTCACCTATGTATACCATAGAATCTGATCAAAGTCCTGGAGGTAAAGCACACAGGTTCTCCCCATGATTTCACTTCTCTTATAATGCTAAGAAGAGTTGTTGATTTTTCAATTTCCTTAGCTTTTTACTTAAGACAGAGTGGTAACTTTCAAACTTCTTACATGTGAAACTGCAAACAAAAAGTCATTATGTATTTTTTATTCATTTACTCTTTCTTCATTCATTATTCATCAATTAATTGAATAAAAATATTTACCAAACATATGCTAGATCCTACCCTTTGCACTGTGGACACTATAATAAACACAATAGAAATAACTAAAGGTTAATAAAACTTTCATTCTGATAGGGAAAGTATATTTCAAAAACATAAAATATCAAAATATAAATTGTAACAAGTATGTTCAGAGTAACAAGTACGTGTCACAGAAAATCACACAGGGAAAATAAGTTACTTCTAAATATTTCTTCATTTATATTTTCATTCAAGTTTTCCAAAAATATAGTAGATACTTGCTTTCACTTCTGTGTTTCCAAATTTCATAGTTACTATTTGGTGAATACTTATCAAAATTAAGTGCTCAGACTATGTAGAATCAAAGTGAAACATAATTTTCATTTTCTAAAGTTCTTCCTGTTCTTATCAGCTTTGAAATTTACTTCAGTGGCTAAAATCAACCTCAGTAACCATTCTGAAAGAGTTTATCAAGGTTCAAAGGAAGGAGAATCATTTTGAGATCTAATTAGTGAAATAGGCAACAATGAAGATATAACTCACTAACCATGAAAGACTCTAATTTAAATTGTGATGTTTACCCAGGTCATTCTTTGAGCACCTCCCTTCAATTTTAATGTGCCTCTCCCAATGTCTCACAACCCTCCCACACTCTGCTGGAGGTAATATTACCACAGTGCTAACTGGTTTAGACCTTTCCTTATCTTCTCAGCCCTGCCAATGTGTGTATGTCCCAGGATCCCGTTCCTTGGTACATTTCAAGTAAGACCTATAAATATTTATTAAAAATAAAAAGCAAGGGCTGGGGTAGGGCACTTGCCTAGCATGTTTGAGGCACTGGGTTCGATTCTCAGCACCACATATAAATAAATAAAGGTCCATTGACACCTAAAAATAAAACTATAAATAAATAAATAAAAAGCAAATAAAGTGACTGTTTCTTATTGTTTTTAATTTGATGCCTTTACCAGACAGTTTTATGTTTTTACAAACTCACCACACACACACACACACACACACACCTTCTAATGAGGAAAAATTTTATATGAAAATTTTTACCAATGACTTTTTTACAGGATGAATTTTTGTCACATGCCTTGAGGCAAGTAGTTAATAATTAAAAAGAAATTGAACATTTTAAAGTCTGCTCTTAAATATCACTCCATTGTTAAGAACAGCATTTCATGCAGACTGAGAACATCTGGGCTGCTGCTGCAAAAAAGGGTTTGTGAATAGGTAGATTCAATCCCAGGCCTACCCCATCACCTGCACATAAGTCCAACTGGCCATAGCTACTAAACTCCTGCTGAATCCTCACTTAAACAGGGCAGCAGTGGATGTTCACAGTGTAAGCACTCCATTATGGCATCTATTTGTAAAGGATTACATCCTATCACTTTTTCACAAGCCATTGGATAAGTCATTTATGTTTTATGCATGGGTTTCATTAAGCAAAGACTCATGACTCTCAGAAGGTTGAGGAATGAAGAGGTGGGGCTGAGTCCTGAACTGGAGCATGGCACAGAACAAGAGACAAAACAATTACATGCTCCAAGCAGAGAAGCCTGATTTGTATTGCATGCATTGAACTCAAGTCCAGCTGTCTGGTCCAAAGGGAAGAATGTTTTTTAAAATGGATGATGGACACAAATATTCAATATATATATCTCGTGTATGTATATACGTACATACACACACATACAGGGACAAAGTGGCTCTTAAAGTGAGAAGCACATTGTCAAAAATTTTGTGAACAGGCAGCATGAACTTCAGTCACTACCTTGGGGTATGGCCCAAGTTTTAGTAATAAAGGAGTGATGGGTTGAGAAAAAGAGCAGGTCCACAGTCTGATGGCAATTATTACAGTTTAGATCTGGAATGTTTCCCAAAAGATCATGTGTTGAAGTAGTGGTCCCTGTGGAGAGTGGATGAGCCCTAGTTATTGGCTGATCCTGCAGTGGAGGCAAAAGCCAAGCCTGGGAAACATTCCTTGCCAAAGGTGAGGGTGTGAACAGCCTTGATGGTAGACTCTGATGCTATAGTTATCACACATTCCAGTACAATGGGTTTTCTGGGTACAGCAGATAGTCACAGGATGTTCCTAACAGTGTTAACAGCAGGATATTACAAAACTGTTTCTAGCTCTGTAACTTTTTAGTGCACAAAGAAACCTTTTCATAACTAACAAACTTGAACAATTTACACTGTTCCTACAGTTAAACTTCCTGATTATGAGACCCTATATAATAAACTTGCAGAGCTAGTTCTGGGTCACTGTTCCACCATCAGAGGGCAGTGTCCCACCTGGCCTCAGCTTTGCTTAAAAATTTCTCTGTGCTTTTCTCTCTCTCTCTCTCTCTCTCTCTCTCTCTCTCTCTCTCTCTCTCTCTAACCTTTCTTTCCATTTATTTATTTAATTAAAATTATTTTAAAATTAATTTTTTTCAAATTTATATATGACAGTGGAATGCATTACAATTCTTATTACGCATATACAGTCTCTGTGCTTTTCTTTGTTTCTGTTTTTCTTAATCTCCCATCACCCCTACTGGAGACTCTTTGTTGGTGCTGCACAGGTAGAGGCAGGTCTCCAGTGCAGCAATGTCCAGAGGTGGGACTTTTAAGGAAGTATTAAATCATGAGGGCTGTAACCTAAATTCATTGATAGATTAATGGACTACTGAGAGGCAAGCATAATTAAGCAGGTCACCAGGGTTATGCCCCTGGGGAAGAATATCTGCTCGCTCTCGCTCTCTCGCTCTCTCTCTCTCTCTCTCTTTCTTCCCCAGAGCTGATCAGATTCTCTCTTCCACACCTTCCACCATGATATTCTGCTGTACCTCAGCCCACCCCTCAGCATTTAGTCACCATGACAAAAAATATACTAACACAGCAACTAAGGCAAAAGGAAAATCTGAGTTTGTGAGTCATGGAAACGAAACCCTATTAAACACATGGACCCAAAATACTCCATATAGTTAAACAAAATGAAATCAGTAAACATTTACTGAGCCTTCAGAGAAAGAGTAATAGAAAGAATAATGGTGGAAGAAGGATCATATGGAATTTTTTATTCTTTTGATGATATTAGTCAATTTGGAAAGGCAAACCATAAATAACAAATAACATTAAATAATAACACAACAGTCTCATTTATCAAAACAAAGTTCTAAAAGATGTTTCAAGCAAAGACAGGATTAAAAGCTTTGGTTTTGAACCAAAACAGAATTTTTAGACTGAACCCTTAACTTGCTTGTTAAATTATTACTAATATTCACTAGAAGAAATGATAAATTGATTATAATAATGATTTTTTTATGTTGCTAGATAATTCACCATGCATTCTGTAGTATTTAAAATCAGATAGCTTTCAATGTTTGTAATAATGCTGTAATAATTCTGATACTTCTTCCTCTTCAATCACTTTTATCCAGAGTTTTTCTAAATCCATTACAGTGAGAATCTACCTGTCTACACATTCCCCAGGGCTGACCACAAGCAAGTGGCACAGGTGCTCATTCAGCCTTGCTTAGTTGAGGGATGCTTCCTGCTAAGTTTGTATTGCAGGGACCACTTTGGTTGTATCTCCAAGATAACACTATATTCTGGGGGAAATTCCATCAATTGTCTAATGGCTAGAATTCCATAATGCCCAATGACTTTTGTGAATGATTCCTCCAACTGTTTGGTTATCCTGGGCTCCTTTGAAGTAGATATTCTTATTTCTGAGGTAGATGGACTTTTACCATATCCTACCAACAGACTAGCTTTATTCACCAGCAATGTAGCAGCATTAGCTATGGCATATCATTTTTCATAAGAATGAAATTGTTGCAGTTCTAATAGCTTAATTAGTGGGTTTGGGGTTGGTGGGTATATAAGTGTTAGAATACTGGCCTAGCACATGTGAGATCCTAGGTTCAATCCCCAGCAACACACACACACACACACACACAGTATATTGTAAGAAAGTGGGGTTTTTCTCATTTTCTAATTTCATTCTTCCTTCTTTTTTCAAATCTCTGAAGAGAAATTGAGTTAATAGCCATATAACAACTTGTTAATGTGTCAAGTTCTCAGTTATACAACTAAATTGTAATCAACACACATGGGCAATGGATCTGAAGGAAGCACCTAATTTTCTTCCCATTTTGCTTTTCATAGATAGTTACGATAAAATATCCTGTGCTGTGAACACTGCATTTTAATGAATTTTAATATGCAAAATCCTTTTGGAGCATTTTTAAAACCATTCTTTTAATTACTGAGATCAGCTTGAAGCAAAGGATTTGAAAAGCTTTGCCAGAGAAGAAAAAATAGTATTCTAGAAAAAGCCAAAGTGTTTTGACTTTATTTTTCTTCTGTTAAATTCATGGCAGTATTATGCTGGCAATTACCATCATTCAAGTCAAAACTTTAAGAATCAGTAAATATCAGTTAATCAACAGCATTGTGCAACTCACCAAGAAAGATTCAAAGCCTAAGTGAAGGGGGAGAAATCGAAGCATCTCTGATAAGCTCCCAAAGATCAGTCCATCTGAAAAATTGGATGGAATTGGAATAGAATGGAATACCATAAGTGAGCAGAGCAATTTCTTCATCTGAACCTTTTTATCCAGTATTGAATTAGAATAAAACTAGTTCAGTTTGAAGAAGGTCATTTTCTGATCTCTCCAAAAAGATGTTTACCATGTGTACATGAGACTATCTTTCTTGGAATCAAATATAGGAGAGTGTGAACTCCCAAACACTGAATTTATCATCAGAAAGTACATTTAACAAAATTGTCACCTGATTGAAACTGTCAGGCAATAAGGTTCTCGGGTCATGATAGTGATTTTCTCATTTATATTCATTCCCTTATGTAGGAACATGTTCACTTCTGGATCCACTAATTCACCAGGAAAATTTTGTCAATGGGTCCCAATAGAGAACACTTCCCCAAATATACTATTCACTTTGTCTGTGAAGCAAGAAAACAAATGACAATCCAGAGATGCATAACCGATTGTTTTCATTATTGAATTTAAGGAAAAATACTTTGAGTTGTGCCTTTATAATATTTCTATTATTTTCTAACTCCCTGACAGTTTTCTAGAAAGGTGAATGTTTAGAGTAATAAACCATCAGATCTCATTTTGTCTTATTGTGAATAAATGTCTACTTCCTTTCATCCAAATTGTGAATTTGGAAGTCATTTTAATTATTGCTTAAACCAAAGCCTTAAGTATATTCTAAATTTTAAGTGACTTTAGTAATTTAATGTGTTCTTTTTTAAAAAAATGAACAATCAGCATTAAGAGATTTAATCAAACTTCATCACATATTGCCTGTGTGACCTTAGAAAAGTCACTTATCTTCCCCAGTCTTCATTTGTGTGATAGGCGACCATGACAATAATGCAGGAGACTTGTGCCTCAAAGAAGTAACGTCCCAAAGGAGGTTTGGAAAAGTTCAAGAAAAGCCAGGAAATAAGAGTGATACAAACAGCAAAGAATTTGCTGTTTTTGATGTTATTATCTGGCCTTTGCCCATAGGCTAGGGAGGAGGATTTGGAAGAGGAATGGAATACCACCACAGAAACCTGACCTGATCAACATAAAATATGGAAATCAGTTCTGTGACTCATAGCACACAGAACATTATAGAGACAGGGTGGTGGGCAAATGGAAAACTGAGTTCACCATGCAGTTCGAAGACGCACACAGGTGTCAAGTCACAGTTACAGTAGAGTGGGTGACAGGGTAAAGCAAAAAGTTTGTTGGGGCCTCAATTTCTGCCCATCCTATCTGTTTGCAGTGAATACCTGCCACCTGCTTAGCCTCTCTCTATAACAGGTGACCTCATAGGAAGACCAGAGTTTCTAGAAGCACTGGTAATAAGAGGCCTTGGTTCATTCCTTTGTTTTTGATGCTCTGTTCTGGAGAACTGAAGCTTAAGAGAAAGGCAGAAATCTTATGTGAAAGACAACCCACTTGTTTGTAGTATAGTGATTGTTTCAGGTATGGGCATAAGATCTAAGCCAATCTGGTAAATATGAACCTTGGGATTTTGCCAAGAATTTGGAGATGAAGAGGCTCTTTTTTCCTCCTGAGTAGAAGAAATGTGTGTATCCCTGGGGCTGCTGGCAGACATCTTGGCTGTACAAGAAGACCCAAGTGAAAGACCCAGAGGAGAAAACTTGGCAACTGAAAGGAAGAAAATCATCTCCTGGAATGGCCGGGAGTTATGTGAGTCAGCAAATTTCCTATCCTCTCCCCCACACTTCTTTTCTTTTTCTTAAACCAGTTTAGATTTGAATTTCCATTGTTTACAATCAAAGACATCTTAATGGTGAAATAACTGTTCTCTATAACCTGAGCTCTAGGGTCCTTGGTCTTCTTTAATTTGCTTTGGAATTTCAGGCTTCCCTGTGGGACATGATTGCCTTACATGTAAAATGTGAAGATTAGATTGGGACATAGTTACAATTATTTCAATATCTAGAAGTCAAAAATACCCATTAATACGCTATCAAACTCATATCAAAGTTTAGTTAACTAATTCTAGACTGCCTTGAGGGTAAAATTTGGTGGAAAAAAAAGAATCAATACCTGAAAGCCAAGGGAGAATAAAATGGAACAAAGGTGTCCAAGATAAATGTCCCCGGCTTTAAAGAAGCCATTGAAATTGGGAATCTGAGGTGCGTCTTTTCTGCTTAAGAAATACTATGATAACTAATGGAAAATATGACCACAGTGATGTGGAATCAAGGATGATCTAAAGGTGTGGGTACAACATTCACTGGGACTATACAACCGAGATATAAAACAGATCAATCCCTGAGAGGAGAGTTAAAACACGTTGGTAAATCACAGAGCGCCAAAAAAAGAGTCAGTCTTCTTCAAAACTGATACAGTTCTTCTGTTATCCATGGGACCTTAGAAAATGGCCAGCATTCCTGTCAATGCATTAACATCAGTTGCATGAGAATTATGTTCAGAGATATTTCAATTGCTTCTTTATCTCCTTTCCTTAACCATTCTATCCTGCATTATTCTTGTAAATAACTAAACTACAGACCAAATAATCCAACAGTTACCTCAATGTAAATTGGTAGCACGAAGAGACCACAATGCATTTTGTATGACAAAATATGCTGTTGTTTGAAATCAAATCTGTGGATGGTACTTCCTCCACGTGAATTGAGGTCTCTTATCTGTTCTGGGGTTAGGATCCCTGCATGATCTGAGTGAAAGCCAGTTTCTGCAACCCTTCCCAGGAGCACAGGTGATGGCCATCTATGCCCCTATTGTCTGCTCTCTGAGTCATCTTTATATTGTAGTTTTCCTGGTTGCTCTTTCTTAAAGACACAGGGTTTCTTTTTGCAATGGTACCTCTCCTTTCTTCTGCCCGTAGGTATCATGGTTTACTCTTCCTGAAGTTCTCCTTGAGAGAGCTAAACATAGAACACAAACCTATGTTTAGCCATTTGTCACTATGTGGTTAAAATAGGAAACTTAATTCTTGATTGCCATTCAAAATACAATTATTGTTATAATACTAGGAGAATTTACCCTGAAAACTAACAATCTCCATGTATCTATTGGAAACTAGTTTGGTTTAATATGCTGTAATGGTCACCAGAATCATACCCATAATAGTTTCATATTTTATATTTATAAATCAAACAAATATAATTTAAGCTCACTGTAGCTTGTCTTTTCATCTATTTTTAGGATACAAATAATTTGATAATATGGCTAGTATTTTAGAAACAGCTTTAAAATAAGTATAGAGAAAATTTAATAGATGACCAATTTCATTATAACAATGATTAAAATTTAAGCATCAAATAATAGTCATCATTCAATTCACTCAGGCACACATTCGCTGAGCATCTGATGTGTGCAAGGCACAAGGCTGAGAACTGTGAAAGGTACAATGATAAATAAGCCCTGCTTCTTGTCTTCCAGGAGTTTACAGAATAGAGCTGACATCTTCCAACAGTGTACAAATGAAAAAACCTAACAAGATTCTGGCTGAATAGGATAAAGACCATGACAAAGATACAAGCAGTGCATTTGGGTAACAGAAGAAGGGGTGGTTAACCCCTTCAGGGGAAATTAGTACTAGCTTCCCAGGGACACTAGCAAATAATTAGTAAAGAAGAAAGGACAGAGGAGGACAGGGAATCAAATGATGAAAGCTGTCTACTAGTAATCCATGCTGTCCACTATTGTTTTTGCCTCTACTAATGATGACACAACACAAAAATAAACTCTAAATAAACACAATTTTATTCCTTCTTTAGGTTCTACTCCACTGTGGAGGCGGCACAGATCATGGTAGAAAGAGGACGCTCTATGTAAGAACTAAGGACATCTCATCAATTTTCAAACTTTGACTTACCAAAGAAATTATTTTAGTGCATGTGAATGGAAATTTGGGGGGGGGGCGTATAAATTGGGTTGCTGCCCGCCATTCACATAAGTAAATAAAGTTCCTTAACAGAACTCAATGTGGTAAGCAGAGCCTGCCTGCCTCACGGATCTCAAATCCCCAAACAAATATCGTTTTCCAAATTTACAAGCTCTTATGCCATTGACCTTCATGCTGTGGTTTCTCATGACTCTGCCTTTGTTGATATGTTCTCCCTTGTAGGAATGTCATTTTCTTTCCCTCCACCCTTCCTGTGGCTGACCATTTGTCAAAGCTTAAGAATCGTCCCTTTGGGAAGCTTTCAGTGACATCTTCTTGTGGAATAAGTTGGCTAAGTGACACCTGCTTAGATTATTTAGGTAGTAAAGAGTGCAGTAGCTTTTGTAATACTTAGTCTATTGGTATTTGTCTTCCACTAGGCCGTGCAATCTCCGAAGATCAGACATGTGTGTTATTTTTATTTATTTTAATTTACGTATTGATCTTCAGTCAGAAATAGTAAATGCATAGCACATTTACCCCGTCCCTCTTTTCTCACAGCAGACAGCAATAATCCATCACCACAGTATTTCTTACTGAGCTCTTTCTTAAAACCCTTCTCATCCCAATTCTCCAGGCAGATGCTGTCAATCATTCAGAGATGGCACACAAATCCTTGTGTCATTTGCCATTAACAAGCTCTAAATCCCCAATGAATAATTAATATATCAAAGATTGCCTCCTGTTTTCCTAATGCTATACCTGGATCTTGTATAGTAAGTACCTACTATGGTCAAGTCACTTTAATAGGTGATATATATATATATATATATATATATATATATACACATATATATAGTATATATATATATACACACACATATATATAGTAGTGACACATGACATACAGCTATATATAGTATAGTGACATATATGTGTATAGTGACACACACTATATAAAAGATTATATATATATATATATATATTATTTGATGTACTTCTGACAAGAATATGTTTATTCTATGCACTAATTTCTCTACTTCTCCAGATTTAAAAAAAAAAAAAAACAGATGTTGAAGACTTCAGGCACTTGACTAAGGCCATGCTAGTGATCTGGATTATAAGTCATGGCTATTTGACCTGCAAGTCTAGGCTTCTTCCATTATCTATAAGAAGCTTGATTTGTTTTGCTTTTTGCTACAAAATCATAACTTATAGCAACTTACACTCAAAGACATATGTAGCCAACTATGAATGTGTCCTACCTGGCTGCTTGTGTCCTGTGCCAGAGTGAAAGGATAGATAAATCAGCTCAGGGGAGGAGGATGGCAGGGCAGGTGGCAGAGAAGGCAGAAGCAACTCGGCTAAATACAAATGTCAGGGTCTTCATAACTCTAGTGGAATTGGTATTTTCCCTTGCCTTTTTCTAATCATGTTTTCTATACTGTTTCTCATAATTGCCCTGTGGAAGTTCTGAAATGGTGGCTGCTTTTCTTACTATAAACACTCTCCTGTCACACGGATGGGTTATTTCTATGTTGTTCCTGAGTGCTGGACTGTTGTTGATCATTGATTTTTCTTTTTTTCTATCTCCAAAAAGAAGCTACAAGGCATTGCCTTTCAAAGAAAAAATAAAGAAGAAGTGGAGAGAAAGGTAAACCATACACATCTGAAGAACTGTATGGACTTTGTAAATAGATCTGTTTCCAAAGTCTTTCTTTTAATACAATCAAAACATTTGAGCAAGCTGAATAGTGTCTCTATCATTAAAGGAATTAGCTTCTATTTTACAACAGAAACACATCATTTTGAAGCCTAATTTAAGGTGATCTGTCTCTAGAGTAAGCTACTGAGAGTGCAGGAGCATCATGGAAAATGGCAAAGTGTGTCCTTTTTCTAAGTGTTTCCTCTTTTACTCTCAGTGCATGGTTCTTCTCCACATGGCCTGGGCTTTGAATAGATTTCAGTTCTCAATCAGCTTGATCACATCTTTCGTCTTTAAATTTTTGATTATATTAATATCCACAACTCCCCTGACTTAAATATTTGCCAATAAACAATCTAAGTAAATAACTGTGAAGTTGTGAAGTTCAGAACTGGAATTCATAACAGCACAGATATGGAAAACTGTTTCCCTCACCACTGTCCCCAATGGAATTTGGGATTCTTATCTGGAAAAGTCCAGCTTTCTTGTAAAGCCCACTCTGATTAAATAGAGTCACTTATGAACTTATTCGCGGGTACAGAAAGCCAGGAAATCTCACTCTCTTCTTTTAAATTAATCCAGAAGACAAAAACCAATGGAAATCTAAATTTCCTTTCTAAAAGTGTCTTCCATGCCTGAAAGTGAAACATATTATCTTATATCCTAAATAATGCTGAGTTCTGTATTTTTAACTTTAGGGAATGAACAGTTTTTTTAATTAATTTGTAACTCTGAGCACATATGTTACCAACTCTGAATAGTTTAACTCACTTCTGATTAAAGCATGGGGCCAAAGAGATAAAGACTCTTAGACAGTCTTAGCATCTTTCTATTTGTCTACTCTGGGAACCCAACTGTCTTAGCTGTTGACGCTTTGAGAAAAAGGAAAAGTCTGTGGAAGGAGAAATTCAGAAACACCAAGACTCCAGGGAAAGACAGGCTCATGGGGACTTTCTGATTGATAGTATATCTCCTGCACTGATTTCACACTTAAGAGGAAAGAATCAGCAACATGGAAGAGTTTTGTTTTGTTTTGATTTTTTTTCCAAATTGTTCTTCTGGAAACATCCAATGTCATTTTAAAATTTTTCCTCTGACATTTTTTAGGAAACATTACTAGAAATGCATTATATGAAGAGTCTTATGTTGGCAGATAGGTATTAGATTGGAAACTTTAGGGGAAGGTAACTGTTGAAAGGATTTTATAGTTTTGCTAAGGGTAGAGAATATTAGCAGGAGAAAAATAAAACTTATCCCTTACTTTGCAGTATATTCTACTGCTGAGTAAAAACTTACACATGCAGTATTAAATTTGCCCTCATAATCATTGTTTTATTATATCTACTTTCATAATGCTTTATAGATAAAGGGACAGATATTATGACCCTATTTTAGATGAAAAAAATATAACTGAGACCGTCAGAGACATGACTGTGGTAGATTGCATCATTGGCTAAATTTCTCACCACTCCTTGTATCCATCCTTTTTTGCCCTGTAACTTTCAGTTTCTCTTAAAAAAGGAATGAAAAATATTACCCCATCCCTTGACTCTGACTTTGGCCTCAACACTTGCCTTAGTCAACAGAGCAAGAAAGAAGCCAGGATGTTCTAATTCTGAGTTTCAGTCTCAAAAGGCCTCATACATTTACACCGACACTATTGAGCCTCCACCAGTACCACCATGTGCCCAGACTCACCTGTGGATCCAGGAGAAAGATGAGAGGCATGCGGAGCAGAGCCACCCTGGCTGAGCATGTCACCAGTAGCCATGCTGTTGGTCTAGACCAAACATGCTTGTGTCTCTCTATGATGTAAAAATTTATTGAATAAGAACAAATTCACAGGCTACATCACTTTCAGCAGTGGCAGTTCACTGAATACTTGTGAGTCACCTGGCAGTCATAAGCCAGGAAAATGCAAATTATTTTATTCTAATCTTAATTTTAAATATCAAGTCATACATCACATTTCATAAAATTATGTAAATGTATTACAGATAGGCTAAGAAAGGGTTAAAGGCAGCCATAGGGGTTCAGCAGGCTGAATTCAGAGCAAAGGTAGATACCAATGCAAAGAGTCATTATAGGTATTCAGATATATGAACCAGCCAAAGAACTTGTTCAGGTGCAGAGCTGTCAAAGCTCAGGTACTCATCCTAGGGAAAGGTCCAATGTGCTGGCAATTTCAGGGTGTCAGCTGTGCAGGGTCATCACAGGCAGGAGAAACCACACTCTGCTGAAACCCAAGGACCAAGATTCAGAAGTTTGTCTCTGTGGTGATTTTCCTGGGCAAGGATCATGATGAGAATCAGGTGATGAGGTCAAGATGCACCCCCCCCCATGTCCAGTCTTAGAGTGCTTCTCCTTTTATGGGCCTCGAGTGAAGGGGTTCTTTTGTTTGGTGACCTGGTTTATTTGATCATGGGCCTGCTTTTTCTAATATGAGTTTGATATGCCCATGCATCCATGTGTTTCTGATTAATTTAATAAGTCCACAGGTGGCCATTGTTATTAGCATGATTAATTTATTTATCAGTTTGTGCCTTATGGTTGTGCCAGGCAGATGGGTTTTGTTTACTTTTACAAATAAGATATAAAGTCATTATACCTCAGTACTTTACTCAAAATGGAGGGCCTTTCGCCAAACTACTGCTTTACAAATGGAGTAACTCAGGTTTAGGCACAGTCTGAGAATTGCTATTCAATAAACCATGGCGTAACTCCTGTTCTCCACAGAGCCCAACCTAGATAATCTGACCTGGCCTGTGACGAATAGGAAATGGTTGGTATTTTAAGCCACAGAATTTAAGCCATGGCTAAGTTTTGCAGTACTAACTGGTTGGCATATTGCCCAACACACACACACACACATATTTTATATATATCTCATTAGGAAGAGATGGAGAGATGTGGTCTTCCCTTTTGACTCCAAAATCATTGACATTCTAAGATGCAAGATTGCCTAAATTGAACATATCTGCTGTTAGACAGTTTTTAGGCTATGGGTGTCTTCATTTAGAAGAAACTTTCTTCTAGTAAATGGTGCCTAACCAAGTCCAGGTTACCTCTCATTATTCCTGGAGGCTGATTACACTTATTGTCCTCTTTTCTCCATATGCTCCATCCTGGTGGCTCACATTTCCCTCTCAATTAAATCTTCTATTTATTTAACACTCCACTTTTAATCCATCCACTTATGACTCTATTTATGACCCCCTACTGACAAATTCTTTGCTTATCTGCCCTTAGCATTCTGTGTGAACCTAATCCCACACAATTACATCTTTATCCCTGCCCTTAATGATTCTATGCCCTGCCTCCATAGCTCATTAAAAATCAAAGACCTCTCCTTCACTGGTATACCCATCAACATACAGGTGAATGAATCAACAAATAAATGCAGGAAATAATTAAACTCATAGAGTATGAGTCATACAAGAAGGCTAAATTAACACTACATCTCTTTTACTTTTGTATAATTTCTTCCCATCTCCAGGCTGCTAAAGAAGCAAATACAAAGAATCTGTGACATGATCTTGCTCTACAACAGATTAGTGGAAAAGAAGAAAGAAGCATACATGAACCAGAGAGAAGAATGCTTCCATTCTCCACCAGGTGTCTCCTCAGGTTCAGTCATTTTCAGCCTCTATAAAATCTGGAGATGTAGCTAGGTCTAACAAGTCAGCACATACAGAGCATGTCCCTAGCCCTTCCAAGACTGCTGGGCTTGTTTTATGCCAGAGCAGGGCAGATGAAGATACAGCTTCAAAATTTATTTTTCACACATGCAATGTGAGCACAATTGTTCTAAAGAACATATCTTTTGAAAACATAGCTCATGGATCATTACTTATCAAAGATTACCTGTTTTTCTTTAAAAATTTAAGTTCTACCTCAGGGAAAAACCTAATTTCCATTTGTATTATACATCCATTACCTTTGCTATATAGAGCAGCCCCCACTTATCTATGGTTTTTATTTCTGCAATTTCAATTGTCCATGGTTAACTTAAGTTCAAAAATATTAAATGGAAAATTTCAGAAATAAACAATTCATAAGTTTAATTGTGCTTTCTTCTGAGTAATGTGATGAAATTTTGCTCAGGGTGTGAGTCATCTCTTTTTGTACAGCATATCCATGAGCATATGCTCCTGCTCTGTAGTCCCTTACTATGAACTTTGATTATCAAATTGACTGTTTCAGTATAGTCATGTTTCTGTTGAAGTCATCCTTATTGCACTTAATGATAGCCATGAAGTGCAAGAGTAGCAGTCTTGGAAATTCATATATGCCAAAGAGTGCTTCCTTTAAATGATAAGGTACAAGTTCTCCACTTAAGGTGGAGGTTTCGAAGAACTATGGTATATTATTGTTAACCTTTTATTGTGCCTAGTTTATAAAATAAACTTTATTATAGCTCTGTATATATAGAAAAAATACATAGTGTTCAATACTATCTGAGGTTTTGAGCATCCACTCAGGTTCTTGGAACATCTTCCCTGAGGAAAAAGGGGGACTATGGTATTCTTAGATATTCTTTTATTGGAACTTCTGCATTTTCCAGAAAACAAATGAAAAAATAAAAAAATAGTACTTGCCCTGCTTTTTCTTCCCATATAATTGCTGCACTCAGAATTGTTGTAGACATATATGAGCATTGCCCCAAATCATTATCTTAGAGAAGGGTTGTAATAACCACTAACAGCTACTTTGTGGGTTCAATATATTGATGGGTTTCCCAAGATTCTCCCAGGGCCAGGTCATTAGAACTGTGTAGAGAGAGAAGAGGAGGGAGGTGAATCTGTCAGCTTATTACTTTTATAAGATATGGAATGAAATAAGCCAACATAGGTTTTTGAAGAACATGTGTTATAACTAGTCCCTTCTGGCTAGAAGACTCTGTATCATGTAGACCAGATTACTATTTTTATTATTTTTTAGGGTTTCCTCTAGATATTTATTTTAACACAGACCCATTAGATATGTGTGTATATGTATGTGCATGCATATGCATGCCTGTATGTGTGCAGGGAAAATGTGCATACTCACATGTATAAAAACATGATCCACAAATGAGATCGAGAACTGCTTTGCCCTGGGCACTACATTTTAGGGATGACTTTGCCCAATAAGAAAGAATGATAAAGCATTGTTTGCTACCCATTCACTAGTATACATTCCCATAGAAATCCATGGAATCTAAGGATCTCACACATCAATATGCTACCTGTGACATAATCAGGTAGATCAGAATGAGGAGGGGGGCAGAGCAGGCATGCACAGTGTTATGGATTGAATTGTGTCCCCCAAAGGACATGTTTATCAGTCACAAGTCTGGCAGTCCCAAGACCTTATTTAGAAAAAGAGTTTTTACAGAAGCAATCAAGTTAAAAATGACTCTTCAGAGTGAGTCTTAATACAAAGTGTCTGTTAAAGAAATGAGACATCTGGACATTGAAATATGTACATAGGCAGAATGCATTATACAGAGGTTAAGGTGATGCGTTTACAAGCCAAGGATGCCAGAGATGCCAGCAACTATCAGAAGCTGGGGAGACACATGAAACAGATCCTCCCTCCCAGCCACACCTGTAACTCAGACTTCTTGTTTCCAAAACTCTGAGACAATAGATCTCTACGTTTATATCCCCAAGTTCATGGCACTTGGTTACAAAGCCCTTAAAAACTAAAATAGATAGAAAAGGAGCAGAGAATCAGTGGTTCTGGGTTGGTTGATAGGAGTAATTCAAATTTTGTTAAGAACCTGGACTCGACTTGTGGTTGGGTTGAGTGTGGGTTGAAGGAGGGGAGGCAGAAAAGGCAACACTGATTGAAGGCTACATGGCTTTCTTAGTGAGGACTGATAAATTAGGTATAATGACTTCACTAACACTGTGGTAGCTGTTTTCAGTAACTGACTGGTTATGTATTGAATCCTGGCTTCTTATAAAACTTATACTTTCAAGCATAGACAGATATTTGCTAATTTCAGCTGATAATATTTATGGCTTCATGATTGTGGCATACAGTATGTCATAGCGATAGTCACTAGTTCCTCTAACACCCTCAACTAACCCCAGTTAGCCATCAAATCCCATGAAAATGCGTTAGTTAGCATGATTGTTTATGCTAAGCAAAAGCAAACAAAAAAACAAGACACACAAACTCAAGGTAGAACAATAACTTAAAATGTCAACTTTATGTTGCCTTTTGAGTTGTATGTTTTAACATATGACAGCAGTATTGATAAGTTGTGTACAATTAGAACCCATAGACACTATGATGAAGTTCAGTTTTACTCACTGTACTTCTCTCAGCTCTAAAGCAGGCCTGGTGCATAATTCTAAGCTTACAATAAAAGCCTGGATACTGGCATTTTAATTTTTGTTTACTGTTTTTTAGTCCTACTGCCATGATCTATCTGGCATATACTCCTATCCTCCCATCCATATCTTTTACTTTTATAAGATATGGAATGAAATATTGGTTTGTATGAGCAATAATGATACTATTTGTAAATCTGGTCTAAAAACCATGTGGTATGAGCAGAGAGGTTTAAGTGTTAAAGGGAGTGTGAGTGAAAACATCAGCGTATTCAAAAACATATGTTTGCTACCTCTGCTTACTAGGCAGAAGTACCTCATAGCACACACAATTCTATTCAGATTTCAAGTCAGCCCACTTTAATTCAATAACTATTAAGTTCTGCCCAAGCATGGAATGGTGCTTTGGCAATTTATGCAATGTTTCTCAGATTTTCTTTGCTGGTTTTTTCTTTGTTTGCTTTCAAGAAAACAAGTATTGCCAAATTGCTTCCCTGATCATATCTCTTTCCTGTTAAAAAAAATAGTGGTTTTAAAAGTAGTAACTATATTGATGAAATGTTGGTAAGTGTCAAATTCCCAGAATATAGGAATTTGATCTTTAGGAATTTTGATTATTAGGCATTTGGGGTTTCAGGATGCTGCACCAGAGCCAAATGATTAATACTGTTGACTATAACATTTTCCAAGGATGAAGGCTGGAAATGGAGCTTCCACCAAAATAGAATGTGGACCCTTAGTGAGGCTACTGAGGGAGATCATTTTGATCATCTTAACTGACAGGGTTCCTGGTTCAAAATGCAACCTCATCCATGTTTTCTATAAGTAACAGAACGAATGCTAGTGAATGAATTTTAGGAGATTAAAATAAACAAGGGCTGCAGATTCATATTTGGATAATAAGAGTTTCTAACCTCTAAATCTATTGTCCATACTTTTTTCTCACTCAGATGTCAGAGTGAAATGACTGAAATCATAAATCACAAATGCAGAATTGTTTATTACTCAGTTCCATTTGTTTGTTGTGTGGTAGGAAGCATAGGGGGTGGTAGTATTAGACTTAAAAGTGTGATAGTGTTACTCTGGACCATAGGGGAGGTTGACTTAAAAAGAATCCATAGAGACTGGAAGTCTCCCTTTGCACTACCTCTGCCAATAACAAAGGCAAGGGTTCTCATGTCATTACAGTATACCTGAGAATAGGTTGGGGAAGGATGAGTGATGGCCAAGCCCTGAGAATAGCAGCCTAAATTTTTCTCAATTTTGTTGCAATATAAGAATCTCTGTGCTTTTGCATTCCCACTTTTAACCCTAAAAAAGCAGTTCCTTTCATTTTTGAAATCCAGCATGTTCTGCACACTTAATTTAAGTAGAAAGAAGTTCCCAAGACAGTAGACTGGGGACATAGAGAAAAGGCAAACTTCAACTTTGAGCATTGCAGGTATCTAGTAATAACTATGAGAAATTGTGGTTGTAGGTGTAGAAAATGTTGATGAAGCATGGACTATGACCAACTGCAGACAGTGACACAGTGACAGAATTCTCTGCAAACTGTCCACAAGCCTCAATATAGGGAAATAATTAGTCCAAATTATTCCAAGAGATGCAAGTTTAGGGCAGAGAAGGATTAGGAGAGAAACCAGAACCAGGATCATTAAAGAAAAGTGGATCTAAACAGCTCAGATCAGATCTGCCATTTCTCTCTCTCTCTCTCCTACTCTCCCTGACTCTCATAGTCTGATGGGAGTTTAACAACTCCCTAGGGAGCCAAGAGTTGATACTGACTCTGGAACCACACACATTTGCAGTTGTAAATACATATTTACTCTTTAGTTTACTTTATAGTTAACTTAAGAGTTCACCCATAGTATAAGCCTAGGCATTCTCAGGTAATCCCAGTATGCTTATTATGATAATTCAAGTAAAAAATTCTCCCCAATTATTATAAATTTTTCTCTCTTTTTGGTCACCTCCATCCGACAACTATAGTCAGGATTCCAGTTTCTAAGTGAGCAAACCAGGTTTTTTTTTTTTTTTTTAAAAAAAAGAAAGAAAGAAAAATAAAAACAAACTCTTGCATTGTGCTGGCTGACTTAATAAAGGTGTGCTTCTCAAGATATTTTATTCTGAAACTGGCTGTGCCTTAATTGCTGTTCGGATGGGTAGCAATGCAAAATGCTGAGAAAAACAGCATCTGCTTATGAAAACAAATGTTGCTTTTGAAGCTGTAGGTAACAGAACTAGCCACATAGTGGTGAATTCAAGTCATTTTCTTTTAAGTAATGACAAATACTAAATGTATACTTTTTAGTCATTCCTCCCTTGGGGAAATGACTGCCGCAGGCTCCCTGCTGACAAAGCTTATCACTAATCCATTTGCCTCCTTTAACAATAAAAAACACTTTCCATAAACTGAAGTGAATTTGCTACATTATAACTCAATCATCAACAAGGAGAATTTTCCTTCTGCATCAGTTGAAAAACATTTAAATTTTTCTCAATTTTGTTGCAATGTAAGAATCTCTGTGCTTTTGCATTCCCACTTTTAACCCTGAAAAAGCAGTTCCTTTCATTTTTGAAATCCAGAATGTTCTACACACTTAATTTAAGAAACCTCCCCTATATTTTCAGAAAGTTGACTTCAAGTACCAGTACCTGGGAAGGATATGAACAATGAAATTATTATCTTTGTCCAGGCAAATAAATAAGAGAATCAGAAACCAATCAGAAATCAAACTAACCTCCAAGCTTTCTTTTTATTTTTAAAATTTTCTCTCTCTCTCTCTCTCTCTTTTTTTTTTTTAACAAGTGCTCATAACTAATATTGATGCAGTTTGGCTGAGAACCTACTACCAAGCAATACCCTTAGTTTATAAATAACTAGTACAATAGTGGGGGAACTTTTTTTTTAAAGCAGATGTTTTCACAACAGCCATTTAATTTGGAGGGGAAAAGTCAGCTGTTATTTAATCAAATATTATTTGGTTGTTGAGATATTATTTTGGAGACTAAGTAGCTAAATCTAGCTGTTGTACTACTTCCCCCAAATTAGCCAAGAATCAAGTGTATAATTAGGGTGGAAAATTTAAGGTCTTTGTGCTGGAGTGATAGAAAATGGTGATGCTGTGACTCTAGTTGTAAAGAAAGCCCCATGCAAAGAACAAAACAGAGCAAAAGAAAACAAAACAAAACAATAAGATGAAAAAAAAAATCCTGAGGTGCTTTAAACCAAGGGCAGTATCTCTAATTCAAGATGCATTCAGTATTCCTCAGGTGCCCAGGCTCAACTCCACTGAGGTCATGTCCCCAGAAATAACTCTATGATGGGTTAAAACAGTAGTCTCTAGACTTCACTGTTCATTAGGACCACCTGAAATTTTAATCCCAATGTGCTGACACCCCATTTTCATGAAATCAGAATGTCTAGGGGTAGGAGCCAACTTCAGGAATTTTTAAGATCCTCCAGTGAGTCCAATGTAGAGTAAAATTTGGAAACCTCTGGATCACAAAAATTAAAGGTTAAAAGATCACCACAGGGTCTTTCAATGTTCAGGCTAACAACAGTCACATTTTAACTGGAGAGGTATAAGTACAGGTTTCCAGTTCTTTATGCGAAATCCTCAGAGATGGAGGTGTTTCCCCCTCAGAGTTTTTCAGAACTTAGATGTTCTATAGTTAATATACCATTATGCAACTCCCTGATTAGGGTGTGGAGCAATCTGTAACCACATAGACAGTATTCTATAACCACAAAATATTAATATTTCTAAAGGAAGTTGTTCTAAGTGGGAACATTAAAACCACAGATAATCTCACTTCAACTGAAGTCCAATTTTGCCAATAAATGAATGTTCCCACACTTTTACAAGACAATTATTGTTTTTCAGAGCTTTTGGGACTGCACAATTGTGGATTAGGGAATGTGGTTCTTTAGTGAGTCAATCTGTCAGCAAACCAAACCAGTATCTAAAGCAACAGACTTATTCAGAGCAACCAATAGCAGTGGTCCGCTGAGGTTGACAGCCTAAATCTGCCCCCCTTTATCTCTAAGAATACTTCTTAAACATAAGCTAACAATTTTTTTAAAAGCTGAGTTTTTTGTTGTGTGTTTTTAGACATATGCACACATTATACAAACACAGATGTAGGTGTGTGGGCAGTGCATGATTCAAATACCAACCCATTGGGACCTATACCATAAGGAATCAACCAACCACAATCCATAAGAGTAATCAATAATTATAGATTACATGGTGTGTACCTCCCAAGGCTGTCAACACAAAATTTACAGTCATTGGTGCTACCCTGTTGTTTAGTATTTGTAAACCATAGTTGTGGTTCAGTAGCTCAGAGTCCACAGCCCAATTCGTCACATCCAGAATAGAGCATGCTGAGTCAGTTACTGGAAATGGCCTATTGGCTTTCTGTCCTCGCCTGGAGTTGCTCACTGGCATTAATCGGATGAGGAAGAGACTCATGGATTTTTGCAGAGGAAAGATGTGTGTGGTCAATGAGGACAGGATCAACTCAAAGATTGCAGCTTTTAGTCTAGAGGCATCTAAAGAAAACAGCTTCCAGGCTTGTGGTAAAAGATCCAAGCTGGTTATACAGCTCTGGTGTTATGTAAAGCCATAACTAGGCTTTGGAAAGATCTGATGATAATTGGATAACAAGAGCATAAAGGTACAAGAATAATCATTGAAGATTCATTGAGAAATAATCAGCCTCATTCCCATATCCTGGGTATGGTATATTTCCACCCACTCTCCCAAGGGCTCCAAACCCCAGAATCAGGTAAAACAGGCATCTCTAGCATGGTTACAAACCAACACGTACAGGGTTTATCACAATAAAAGAACTACCAATGATAAAAACTACCGATTCCATTTGAAAAGCACAGGTAAGTCTTCAGAGCTGCTCACATAATCTCTTCTTTATTGCTAGCTACCTCCCTCTAACTTACCATAACACTGAGTACAATTGCCAATGTTCTGACATCCTTTCTTCCACCCCTCAGGATATGAGTCTAGAAAATGAGCCTATGATATTTGAATTCCCTCAGCTTTCTCCCCCACACCTACACATTGATATGCATCTGCATACGCTTTCCTGTTTTCTTCTTTTTGTTCTCAGTCTTATTTTCCTACTTCCCCCAACAGCTCAGGGACCTCTCTCCTGTTCTATGTTCTGCCTCCCAAATAGGTCCCTCCTTTATCTATAAACATGCTCAAATATTTCCCATCACAAACAAACAAACAACAAAAAAAAGGAGACATGACCTGAAACTTACCGTAGCCTCACTTGCCTTGTTTTTATAGCTTAGCTCTTGAAAGGGGTGAATGGAAGGTGAAGAAATAAAGATATTTAACTTGGCCTCTCTTCCCACTAGTACACTGAAATTGTTCTTGCCAGGGTCAGTTATCCCACCAGCTAAATTCAATGGACATCTTTCAGTCATCTCATGCTTCACCTCTCTGCAACGTTTTTCATACCTCCCGAATTGGAGCTGGCCTGTTGTGATGCCACATTCTGAGTTTTTATTATATCTCTAAGCCCTTCATTCCCAGTTTTCTACATGAGCTCTTCCTCAACCTGCCAATTAAATTATCATCATCCCATGGTTCTGTCAAAGATTTCAACTGCATCTTTAATCTCACCCCAATCCATCCTCTTCTCTCCAGCACCATTGACATGAACTTAATTTGGAACTTCATCATATCTATTTTGCATTCCAGCAAAAGCCTCCTAACTGCTCTTTCCATTGTTCTCTACTTGCTAGACCTTTGATGGCAAATATATGGCATATTACCTGACAGCCAGTTATTTTGACAATGAAGAAAAATCTTATTTCTCTTGGAAGCTGAATCTCCCCTTGACTCCTATTTCCATTAAATCTTCAATGCATCTCGTGTTTCCTAGATATTTCAGGTTGAAGCCAAGAGTATGTTTTTTAGAAGTGATGCAGTGACAGTAGACAGGTCTTTTGGAAGTTGTCCCTGAGATAACAGCTGTCAAAAGACAAAATTACAATAGTTTAGTTTAAAGATCCTAATTGGCTTTATTTTCAATTCTAGAATTGGGCAACTCTGCATTTCATATAATAGAATAATGGTTCCAAAGAGCTGAACAGAAGAGGTGGATTTCACAGCCAGAAGAAGGCTGAATGAACAAAGCAAAAGCAACAACAAAAAATGAATTCGTAACTTCAAAAGTTACTTTTCTTTCTAAGGTGGGGACAGGGAGACAGAATGACTGATTGTTTAGGCTGACTTAATTCAGATTGCTTCTTCTGTATAAGAATTGTTGCAAAGGGAAGACCATTATCATACCAACTAGAGCTGGCCATTTGGGGAAATTTGGCTGTTTGATTCTGTTATCTTAATTTCTTGGGTAGTCAGATCAATAGTTTAGTTTCATTTTGATAACGAGCAACTTTAGCTTGAGTGACTCTCATCTTCCCCATTTTAATTTTTTAGTCTGTTCTGTTGGGGGCATAATGAAGGAGCTTAGTCCAAAACAATTGATTTTTAATTTTTTTTTTTGTTTAACACAACCATACCTGGTTGCACAATTATGGCCTTTGTCCACGTTAACGTGGATGTAACTTGAGATGCCATCTCAACACAGTGTCAATTAATGGGAGCTGATCACTTATCTAAATTATCTGTCATTCTTTCATAGTACATGTATGAAGACATGAATTGGTGTGAACATACTTTATATACAAACAGAGATATGAAAAATTGTGTTCTATATGTATAATAAGAATTGTGATGCATTCCACTGTCATGTATTTAAAAAACAAAAGCAATGAAAATAAATAAATAAATAAATAGTCTGTCATTCTTGCTTTGAATATTCTCCATTTGCTAGTAGGTGATCCATTGTAAACAACCCAAAAAGGTGATTATTACCAATGTTGAGAATGTATTAATTGTTCTCCTTTGCCTACAAGATACAGTCTATGAGTTTATACTGACACAGAAGTACTTGGTTTTGCTTATGTAATCTATCTTCCCTTTGGGCATGCTCAATTGCTCCTAGTAAAATTGTGGCTTTCACAGTCTAGTCACTATCACCAAAGCATCCCTGGGCTCTTTTGTTTCCATACATGCTTAATTGTTGCATAGATAAGGATAGATGAGGTCCACCAAAAAAAAAAAAAATTAGGCATTTTAACAGGAGACAAAAGGCCCTGGCTCATGCTAAGTAAGCACTCTACCACTGAGCCACATCCCCAGCAGAATAAAATAGACATTATTATTGCTGTGGGTATACATGTGACTGCATGACCAATGTAATTCTGCAATCTGTACACTCAGAAAAATGAGAAATTATATCCCATCTGATTCAAATGTAAAAAATTAATTAATTAATTTTTTAAAAAGGCCCTGGAAAATGCCTTAGCAAATACCTGTACTAAAAAGATTATAAAGAAAGGACAAGGGAGAGAGGAATTTGGAAACTAAAGGAGTTATCAGAAAAGCTACTAATGTGTTGCAGAGCCAGTGAAAGAGTATCCCCCGCAAAAAAAAAGTGTGTGTGTGTGTGTGTGTGTGTGTGTCTGTCTGTCTGTCTGTCTCTCTGCTTGCACTGAAAGTGATTGGAGAGAGGTAGTGACTAAGAGAAGAAGTAGATTTGAAACCAAGAATCTGTCATTCAAATATCCGAGAATGTAGCAAAATAAATGAGAACCAAATAGAAATAATTCAATGTTGTGGCTATATTGACTTACCTGTGACTGGTGTTTCAGCTGAGTGTTTAAGGTAGAAATCAAGTTTCAAAAGGATTATGGACTGAGCAGGGAGTGAGAAAGAATGAGAGAAAGATGGTCTCCTATCCCAAGGGTCAAAGAGATTCTTGGAGGCAGAGCCTAGCATTCAATACAGAACTTGTGCACAGTCCTTGAGTGAATATGATTTATAAAATATCCAGCTCTTAAATATGGTTTATAAAACATCCAGTTCTTTTAAAGCCTAAAAGCTAAGACCTGATTATTGCCATGAACATGAAAACACAGGAGAGCCTTTGACCTTTATCAAAGCTTGCTGTGGGGACCATGCTCATCCTTTGTTCCAACATATGGTCAGTTTTCATACTGAGGCAATCAGACATCACAGTCGATGCCCTTTTGCTTGAAAGCATGTTAATATACTTGAATGATCCAAGAAGAGACTGTGTAACCTCTATTGGAGGATTGTGTAAATGAATGAGCATTTAAACTAGTTTTCCTTTGCATTCTCCTCTCTTTTCCCTTTGTGCTACTCTGTCTTATAGCGTAGAGCTCCTTTCACTTTTGACCTTCATCTCTCTAAAAGCTGGTCTGTGCTGCCTCTACAGTTTTAATTATAACATGTCTTATTTGTTCTTTCCTTTTTGTTTCTCCCGTGCTACCTTATTCAAAACCTCTTTACTTTTCACCTGGATTGATTTAATAGTCTTTTTGAGGCTAACATTGTCTTCAATTTTCTTTTTTATCCTCACATAGGTTATTTTTGTGCTAAAAATGAAACAAAAGAAAAAAAAAACTTTAAAATTGTTCTTTATTACCATGTAAAATTTTAACCTGATTTCAACATGTGTTAATCTGATATTCATTTTTAATTTTACCTTCAGTTACTTCTGTTTATATTCCTTCCCTAAACAAACCAATCATTCCCCTTCCTGCCAGGGCCTTTTCTCTCTGACTTATTTACATTATTTTCTCCCTTTTGGGTATATCCAGATTCTCTTTATCTTCATTTTATGGAGCAATTCATAATCTTCCCTAACTTGATTTTCTTTTGTTTATATATGAATGCTCACAGTATTCTATTCCTTTCTGGTGAGACATTGGTATTCTACCTTGTGTTTAACTCTTTGCACATCTCATTTCCCTGCTACATTTCACACATTGCAGTAAAGGTACTCTTTGGCCTAGTGCCATCCACACACTTAAACTAGTTTGCATGCTCTTTCATTTACATAATCTTCTAATAGAGGATATTCAAGAAATATTTAGTGAGTGTATAAATGAGTTTGTAGGTAACAGGAAAAAGGCAGGAGTAAACTAGGATTAAAAAGCAATCCCACACAGACTATTTTAAAGTCCATTTATTTATAATGTGTGGACTTTTATTGTTGGTAGTGGTGCTGGGAATTAAATTCAGAACCTCCAGTATGCTAAGCACAAACTATACTACCAACCTACAGTCCCTGCCAGGGGACTTATAAACTAGCTAAGTTAGGCAAATAAAGGGATATTGTGTGGCTTACTAATTTTGCAGTTAGTATTCAATCCATCTAGATAGCCAAAATCTCCTCTTCATTTGTACTGAATTGATATAGCAAGCATTGATACTAACTAACAAGGACAGAGAATTGGAAAAATTTGTTTAAGCTCAAGCCAATCTTCACTACACAAGTTTCATGCTTTTAATTCTATATCCAGAATTAATGAATTAACAACCTTATATTAGCAGTGTTCCAACAAGTCTTCTTAACACAAATCTTTTAAAACAGTGTCAATAATTAGCTGTATTCTTTCTTTAAAAAATTTATTTGTAAAAGACCTTTCTTTCACCTGCCTAGCCCTTTAAGCAGAGAGTAGAATGCAGCCAGCCTGGATTAGGACCAGGTCAATTAGCTGGAATATGATGTGAATGAAGTCAGGTGACATAGTCAATCCCTATTTTCCACTTAGCTGCACTCCTTTCAAATTCTGAATCCTAAATCTCAGTCTCTGATCAAATGATAAAATGGATCTAAATCTGCTTGGAAAATAAGGTGAAACATATCCTTATGTAAAGAAGGTCAGAAGAGCCATCGACTTTTAAAAGATGCAGTTCCTTAAATTTGAGGCATGTTTGATGATAAATATGTCAAGAAAACTGAAGAGGAATAAAGGACTTTTCTATGGGTGATCAGGGAGGAAGATAGCTATTGTCCCTATGGAAGTTTGGAAGCTGAAGAATTGTGGAATGAAATACTCAAATTAGCTTAGTCAAAAAATAGAAAAAAATCCTTTTTAGGGAGATCTATGGAAAGCTGCGTTTTCTGAAAAGTGGAGGATAATTTGAAGATCCTGATCTGGCTCCTTTCTCAATTTTAGTATGACTACACACTTGCCATACTAACATTGCAATTTTTGAGAAAATAATAGGAATTTTATTATCATAAAAACTGAAAAAAAAAACATTACTTGTAGGAGGCAATAAAGCACATATTTATTTTCTTTTTCATTTTCTTTTTGTTTTAATATACCAGGAATCTTTCTCCCCCAGGCAAGTGACATGGGTTGCAGTTAAAAGTGGCAATTAAAGGCTGGGAGCTAGACAAGCAGTAAGAAAATATTACTGAAATTCGAAATTTTCCCAAGCATGTGACCAGGCTTGTCTATAAAACTGCTTCAAGAGAGTAAAAGAAAGGACATTGATTGAGGCAAAAAGAAAAAAAAAAAAAAGAAAAAAAATCCACTGTGAAATGCTCATGTCTCCTCAGCATACAGCACATTTCAAAGTAACTAATGTTTCCAAAGTACTTTATCCTGGGTATGTATCCACTTCCTGTCTCTGCCTGCACCATATGTGTTTATAATGATATATTGATTTCAAGTCCAGCTTGAAATGGAACAGAAGCTGCCCCTCCAATGGAGAGGGGGGCCATTTCTCCTGAGTCAACTCACCCTGTACACATTCTCAATGCATGATCTGTCTACTGGGTGATTGATCCTTAGACCACGTGGAGAAATAAGGTTGAGGAAGAAGGGGTAAGGGTGGGAAAAGAAAGGAGATGGGACCTTTCTCATTTCAGAGGTGAATTGAGTTCCAGGCTTGGGTTAGTAGTTGTCTATCAAATTCTGTCCAACTCCATTTCAAAGTCAAACAAATTAAATCTAACAACCCAGACAACTCGGATATACATTTTAAACCAGAGAGCTCAGTTCAGCCTTTTATTTCTGCACTGACAGCCACTGCCAGAATTGTCATACTGCCTTGATTCATGTAGAGACTCATGAATATGATACTGTCCAAACAAACAGAAGACCTCATAGAGTTTCCATTCTAATTTTGGGAAATTCTCAATTTGGAATATCAGTAATAGAGAAAGCATATAGTAAAATATAATAGCTACAAACTATTTGAAATTACACAGAAAATACTGGATTTGTAGAGGCAAAAATAAAATGTGTGAAAAATGTAAGCCCAAATTGTGTTTTAAAGCAAATACAGTTTTATTACTTTCAGCTGCATACACTAACTTTAAAATACTGTGATTTCAGCTAGAGGGACAACTGGTTCTGCTGTAATGAATGGATAAGATGAACTTCTTCCAACAACCTTCAATTTTTATAGAAATACACTGGCACATTTTTAGAAATGCTTTTTGATCTTAAGTAGGGAAATGTGCAAACATTCATTGGGGTATTAATGCTTCAACCTGTGTTAAGTAATTTGCATAATTTATCTCCTTTAATTTAAACTCTAAAAGTTACTTAATATCTCATTTTTACAGATGACGAAGATTGAGGGTTGGGGGGGTAAGTAAAATGTCCAAGTTTATACAACTAGTAAATGATAGAATCCATTTTTTAATTTAATGCTGTTTAAGCTGCTTGGGCCCCATAGTGTAGATGAAATGTGCCCCAAGAACACATGTATTTATTTCTAATATGAAAATACATCATAAGACTTAGTTATAACCAAAAATTAAGACTGGCTTAGCAGCAAGTAAAATGGTAGAGTTCATTTTATGTGTACAATAATGTGTATTAAGGTTTTACACAAGTAAATTTTAAAAGTTATATTGAAATAAGTTTTCAAGGAAAATATTTAAAATAAAGCCAAAATTATCCAGTAGGCCCAATTTAATTTCAAATTAATCATTGATTCTTTCACACATGATATGTTGAAAACTGCCCATCCAAGGGCATGTATATAACTGTACTATCTCTGGTTGAGACAGATGTACAGACACCCCATTCTCTAAACTAGATTTAATTGCATCCCTCATTTATTTGTTTTCATTTCCCGCCTCCCCACCATAGTGACTGTAACTTAGGAGGTGCTCAAATGCTTAGAAGGTACTTTAGAATATGTCATGAATATTTTTTTCATGGAAGACATGTACTGTCATTAAAAGTAATTCCAAGAATTAGAGGAGGACGTGGTGGAGGAGCACTGCTCCATTCATGGCTGAAATAGGGAGCGGCCTCAGGGAAAATGGACCCTTCTGGGCAGCTCCCTAGTGACCTACCTCCTCTAACCATGTCCCACTTGCCTATAGTTACCAGTCAGTCCATTCAAATTAGGATGGGATGGACTGATTAGGTTATAGCTCTCATAATCTAATCATTTTTGCATTAACAAAGGAACTTAAAGGGGAGGGCACCTCATATTCAAATCATAACAGTGACATTATTGGAAAAAATGTACAACTTAATGCAGTTCAACCAATGTATTGATGTTTATAGACCAAGAAAATATGGATATTTAGTAATTATCTGACTTTCTGATTGATATATAAATCTTACAAATAATTCAATAACTCAGGCAATGAAGTGGATACTTTAGCCTGTCCTGAGTTTTTCAACTGGGCTAACTACCTCAGTTATGTATATACACAAGATTTTATTTAGTGCTGTAAATTCAGTGGGAAAATATAAAGAGTTCCTAGATGTAGTGTAGATAAAAAGAAGAACACAAAAAGCAATTTTGCCTCTGAGTTTTCCCTCTCAATGTTCCAAAATTTCTGGAATGGGAAGTTTTAATCTGTCATGGGAAGTTTCTATCTGCTCTTGTCTCCAGTTATTTTAGAGGCTGGTATTCTGGGAGACTTGCTCTTTCTAAATCTAACCTTTTAATAAATAAATATTCTAGAGGCTGGAAAATCAACAAAACCAAAAACTTGTTTTTCCCCACTCCTCACCAGAAAACAATTAAGGACAGAAATGGCCCAGGTCCAGGTCACTCTGCTGTTGAACCACCCACACATTCTATGCTTAGGGCAAGGAGAAAGAGTGACATTTTATTGCTGATTTCCACTGTGCATTGTTGTAAAGATTTTTCAAGATGGCCAAATTCATCTTTGGGCCTAGAGATGAGGAGAAAGTAGCCAGTGGTGGGCCTAGAAGAACAATTGAAAAAAGAATGTAAAAAATGCTTCCACCTCTCTGTACATTAACGTAGACAAGAATCAAAGCAAGTATGAATTCAGTTCCTGCTGTGTTTTCCTTTACCTCTTACAGTCATCCCTCCTTCATCCCTCTTTCTTCTCTACCTAAATCCTTCATCTTCACAGCCTTCTATGGACTTAGAAATCACACGTGCTTGATGTGGACACCAAGCATGCTGCCTGGGCCCTGACCTCTGCTCTGCAGGCAGCCGGAGGCAGAAGCTGCCACTGATCTTATTTCGAAGGAAGGCTGTCCTTGGACTATAGAGACAATGAGAGACACATCCAAATTTGTACATAACCGTGGATTTTAGCAATTTTATTAGTTTTACACTCATACTATACTTATTTTAATAAAAAATTTTAAAAGTAATGGTGATTCCAAAATGGTTAGTTGTTCCTTATGAATGAATTCATATGTGTGCAAATACACAAGCACACACATGCACCACAATCAGGCAAAGGAATTGCTCTCCTGACTTTCATTAATGGGTCTGAATGTTTTTAAAGTAGTATTTGCTATCCAAGTGAGCCAAAGAGTGTAGGGGTCATTTCCCTGGGAGCAAGTTCTTCTGCTTGAATTTAAGACACTCTTACTACCTTCTGGTGTCCGCAAAATCACAGTTAAAGATCCATCTTCACCAACCACCAGTGCCACACAGGATTTTTCCTTTACCATATTTTATGGCTTCTGGTTAACTATCCAAAGGCTTTTGAAGCCTACTGACATTCCTTGCATCTTGAGTAGCTTTCAACACTAGACTCCCTCTTTCTTTCATCAAGGTGAAATCTGCCTCCTGTGGCTCCATCCAGAGCTCCTGCACTATTCCTTTTAGGGGCATAGGTTAATTCCTCCATAGATGGTAGTCTCTGTGCACCCCAACCCTAACTCACAATTCCATCCAAGTCTCTTCCTCACAAATCCTGATTCTGTCAAGTCAATTCACCCCGTCTTGGGGATTCTTCTATGGCCATTCCTTCACCAAATTTGGAAGCAGCTCCTTTAATTTACGGTCCAGAAAGCAAGAATTCAAAGTTCTTACTGTAACTTTCACTTTTTAAGTCAGTGAGGGGCAACTAGGGAAAGTACACCCAAGAGAGATTCTGCTACTGGTGAGGAGAGAGTGGATAGAATGTATCCATGTTCAAACTTGTGAAGGGCAGGATGCTTTGGGATGTGGGTGGTTTGCTAGAAATACAGAGAAGCTTGAGCATAGTTCTGGGTGGTAAAAAGCTCCATAGCAAAGCATCCCACTAAGTGGGCAGGGAAGTTACTCTGCAGCCACATAAGGACTCTGCCTCCTGTGACACGCTGATGTATCCTGAAAACAGCCACTTCTAGTGGTGACTGTGTTTTCTGCATTAGCATCTTAAATCTTCAAATGTTCCTTACTATCTTGATAAGTATACAATCTAGGTTGAGCTAAGCTGAATTTTGTCTCCAAGGCTAGCACATTAAGGTAGCAACCTCTAAAGTAATGGTTCTCATCCAGGGATAATCTTTCCCTGGATGAAATGTGAAGACAATTTTTTAAATTAATATAATTTGGGATTCAGGGATCTAGGGAGTAAAGGCAAGGGATGATGTCAAACATTCTGTAATATGCAGAGCAGCATCGTCAAACAAAAGAATTGTCTGCCCCAAAATGTCATTAGTGCTGAGGCTGAGATCCTTCTCTAAGATAATATATGCTACCTCAGACCTGCAGAAGGAGCACACTGAGGTTCATGTGTAAAGGCCAGACTGGCTATCTGGAGCCAAATAGAGTGAATGACTGAGGCAGTGACCAGAACTGTAATATAAGCACATGTGAGACTTACTGAGGGTACAGCAGAGTCCACTGGAGTGGAGAGGGAATCATACAGGGGAGTTAAAGTCTTGCTATCATTCTGGTTATCGTGAGAAACACTAGGTTCCATTAGCCAGCCTCTCCAGACAGTAGAACAATTCCCAGATTCCATGAATCCTATCCTCCTCAAAAGTAGGCAGCCTTGGCCCAGAAGTTACTGCCTTAGGCCTTGATCACCAGAGCTTTGAAGGCACAAATTTGTGCCACGCTGTCCAGAGCCAAGGGTCTTGTGATAGTTCTGTATGTGCGAAGTGAGGGAACTCTTCCCTGCATTTTAATGTACAGTTTCACAATCTCTAACAGTCTTTCCTTCCTCAGGCTTATCTAGGCATCAGTTTAACATTTGTCACGGTTTTTAATCCTTTTAATCTGAAATATCTGATTGTAAACTGATTTTTAACTTCCATTTTGCTGAGTCTTCAGTTCTGGCTCAGTATACATGTCCCTGTATTTTCTGTTATCTCTGCACAATAGATATTTGTGTGGACAGAATCACAATGGCAATAGCATTCTTTAGTGTTCTAAGATTGATTCTGAAGGGCTACTACCCCAGTTAGCATGCTGCATCATGCATTATAGTTGCTGACCTATTCATCTCACTGCATAGTGAACACTGCTATGCCCATTACAAATTAAAATGCAATAAATATTATAGTCTTTAAGATATAGTTTTGCAATAGCATCAAAGTCAATACATCACCTGCTTAAAATCATTTTCAGTACCTTTTTAAGATAAAAGTTGCCATGAATTTGGATGTTTCAGATATGACCTTCAGAAAGTTTTCCTGAAAAATAGGAGGAATGAAAGTGTCCAGTCTATGCCAACATCTCAAGTTTTAGAAAGTCATCCCAAGGACTCTTTAAGTGTTGGTAACCCACGAATCCACCCCCTAATCTTCTAATTTGATCAGTTGGTGTGGGTAAGCTCAGGGTGCTGAGATGTGATTTGAAATAGAAGAAACAAAGAGAGTATGGAAGAGTGGTTTATTAAGAATGTATTATATTCCATGCTAATGTCAATATAAATGCAAAATAAAAAACCCAGCTGGACTTGAATGCCTTGGAAAGATTCTGTTATTCTTCAGAATTTCATTAATCCAGTAACAAATAAGAGAGGGCTGGTCTCTCTGCCCACCCCCACCTCCATTTTCCCACCTTCAGTCATTGTTCATTTTAAATAGTTTTAATGGCTTTGGAAGTATTCATGAATTCCAGTTGCTTCACTCTCCTAATCATGTTGTCGGCTTAAAATTCACATTTAATTAACCTCTTCACCCAAGGCATAAATCAATAATAAAACTCCAAATGCTTACCATACCAATAGTGATTTTCATTTGGAGGGAAACTGTTGAAAATTAGACATTAGGGCGCCTGAAGAAAAGCAGAGAACTGGTGGCGTGCAGCAGAAAGGAGCCAACGTGAACTAGGAAAATGACAGCCCGAGATCTGAGAGGGAGACAACTGTATGTTTAGGATGGGCTTAGAAAATGTTTTATTTAGAAAACAGAAAAATTAGAGGCAATCCGACACTCTGAAATAGGAGTGGTGTAATAAAACTCTTAGGAGAGGGAAATAACAAAAGAAGAATTATGTTTTAGGGAAAGAACAAAAGGCTGTGCAGCCTGACAGATCAAGTTCAAATTGTGGCATGAACACTTCAATCATACGACCTTCAGGATATATTTTAGCAACTAAAAGTTGATCTTCCTACTTATCAAATAGAAATATTGGTATCCACCTCAGAAATATCCTAAGGATCAAGACTAAATAGATAAAATACATGGAGGAAAATTTTACAATTATGTATCTCTGCCTCTCTGCTGTCTCTCTCTCTCTCTCTCTCTCTCTCTCTCTCTCTCTCTCTCTCTCTCTCTCTCTCACACACACACACACACACACACACAGTATAGTAGAGAGGTCGTGACCCTCTATTTACTATTTTGCAATAGCATCAAAGTCAATATATCACCTGCTTAAAATAATTTTCAGCACCTTTTAAAGATAAAAGTTGCCATAAATAGAGGGTCACGACCACTCTACTTACTATTGATTATTGATTGATGCAGAGGAGAATTGGGATTCAACCAAACAAATTAGTGTTCTTCCCTGGATAATCTTTAACTGCAAAAAAGAATTAGTTTCTGCCCTCTCCAGTAAGGATGTTATTAAATGTAAGCCATGTCCATGTTTCCTGGCATGAAGAGAAAGTGATATAGGTGCACACGTGTGTGTACACACACAGGTGTAGTTGAGAGGCAGAGATTGATTCATGATGGCAAGCAGTTAGGGGTTACAGTGGTTTCAGAGAACTAGCCACACCCATGTTCCACTTGCATTTGGTTTGATGACTCCTTCCTTTCATTCTTTCTTTCAAGAGATTTACTGAGGCACAAGTTATATATCATAAAATATACATACTGTACCTGTTCGTGTAAGGTTAATTCAGTGACTTTTTAGTAAGTCAGTAGGGTCATTGTGTTAGTTGACAACTTTGAGAAGGAAACGCTCATTTCAGGATCACAGTTTCAGCATTTCAGTCCTTGGTAAGTTGCACTGCTCTGCGCCCAAGGTGAAGCAGAATGTATGCCAGAAGGCACTGCAGAGAAAAGGTGCTCAGCTTTTGGCAGCAGAGAGGAGAGGGAGGGGCCATGGCCATGCCCCCAGTAACCTACCTTTTCCAGCCACACCTCACCTCCCCACCACCCAGTTGTACATTCAAAGTGTTAATCCATCAAATGGGTTAATCCACTGATTGATGAGGTTATAGCTCTCATTTCAACTCTAACAATTCCTGCATTACCTGACATGTAAATTTTAGGGGAGATGTCAAGAATCCAAACAATAACAGTTATGAAACATCAACACAAACCAATTTAAATTGTTTCCATCATTGCTTCTACTGGTTGACAGTCAATTCCCATTCCTGTCTCCAGTATATATATTCATACAATACTGGTCTTTGAGTCTTGTTTTTTCACCTAGCATACTGTTTCTGAGATTCATTCATGTTGATGCATAAATTAATAGTTTGTTCCTTTTAATTGCTGAATATACTACAGCTTTTATCTTATACAATTATATGAATATGCTACATAATTACATACAGAATTGTATAAATATAGTATATTTATTTATCCTTTCACTAGGTAATGAACATTTTGATTGTTCCCAACTTGGGGGTATTATGAATAATGCCACAATATATACAAATCTTTGTGTATTTTTATCTTATTTCTCTTGGGAGGACTTGGAATAGAATTTCTGAGTTGTATAGTAAGTTTATTTTTAACTCATTTTGTTCCATCATCCCACATGTGGAGCAACTACAAATACTTAAACAATAAATATATATAATTTGAAATACTTGAATATTTATTATGCTCAAAGAATTAAAACTTCAGACTTAATGGGCTATTTTTCATAATTCTAAGATTACTAAGATTTAATTTTCTCTAAAAATCTAATATGCCAGTTTTTACATTTAGGTCTATCATTCACTTAAATTGATTTTTATTATGGTATGTATTAATTTAAATTCATTTATTTTGCATGTATATATAAACACACACACACACACACACACACACACACACACACGTGTACAACATCTACCAAAAAAAAAACCAAAAAACAAAAAACTGTGGGCTGATAATATAGCTTAGTGGTAGAGCTTTTGCTTACACATGACCAAGGTCCTATTTCAATCCCCAGCACTTTGGAAATAAAAAGTTGGATGAAATTTTGATAGAGATTAAATTGAAGCTATAGATAATCTAGGGAGAATTACCATCTTAAGAGAATTGAGGGATCCAATACATGATTTCACTTCCCATTTTTACTATGTTTGCTTGAGGTGGGTTTTTATAAACTAAAAGTAAAAATAAAATCCAATTTATACCATTGTCTTACTTAGTCTCCTCACCTTCTTCTGACCAGTAATTTCCAAACAATATCATTTTATGGTCAAATGGATTATCAGAATTTTCTAACAACCCTAATGTGAATAAACCAGAATGGGGAAAAATAAAAGACACCCTAGTATTGCAGAGGAGAGATGGAACATGGACCACACAGATGGTGACAAAACTATGCTTTCAGCACCACTGTATAGTGACTGGAAAAAGTCTACATTAGTCTCTTATGGTTTTCTTTTTCTAGGAACACTGAATTTGTCAACACCTGTCTTGAGAGTCTCCTGTTACACTGGGAGTCCAGTACCACAACAGCTAAACAGGGCCTTAATGGTAAATGAGTGGGACTGGTGTGGTGGGTCCCAGTGTGCCTTTCACAGGATATTTCTTTTACCATGAGAATGATATGATGCTTAGCTGTCTGACCTCTGAACAGAGTCCCTCACAAAAGCACTAGTTTCTACTGGCCGATGCTTTTGTGGCCCTTGCCTGACCATCATTCATCTGGCACTGACATCCAGCTTCTATATCCCCCTTGGTGCCCTGAGGAAAACTTGACCTGGGATAGTCCCTGGTTTTTCAGATGGGAGGTACAAATTCAATACACCACCACAACAGGAAATAAGGTCAAAGATATTTACTTCCAATTTCTGAGACAGGAGGGTACCATGAATTGGGAGGCAGTCTTCCATCTGCAGGTCATGTCAGGCAGGAAGAAAGACAGTAGCAGCTACCAGTATATATAAGGGAATAAATAGAGTGTAGGTCACTTCAAATCCATAGGCAAATGTCTGGTTCATTTAAAAGAGGTGGTGGGAACATGGAGAGCCCAATTTGTTAGGTGGGAACAATGTTTCTATGTTCTCATTTCTGCTACTGGCTTGGTCAATTGGGTGTGGAGTATTACTTCTAATGTACAGGTAGCAACCTTGGCTGTTTTGTCCCTATTAATGCCTCACTTTAAAGTGATAGAGTTTATTTTTAAAAGTGAATTCTAAACAAAACAGTACAAAAATTGCACGGTGAAAAATCATAACTCCTTTGATCTGGACACGTTTTTCAATGAATACATTTTTGTGGAAGACTATATTTTAGAATATATTTTTTTATAAAGCCACCATGCATTGAATTTTTGTAGAATTACTAAAACTCCTGAGGTATTTTTACATAAACTGCTATTGAATTACAGCTCTCCACCTCACTTCTACATACATTTGTGTTGAGCCTAAAATATTAGAATTTATATTAACCATTATAATTTCAACTTCCCATTTTTTTCTGTGATAGATTATACTTGAATCCTGATCATAGAGTTGAAAATCTTAGCATTTCCTTTAAATTTACATAATTTGCATATTACATACCATAATTTTAAAAAGTCTTTATTTAAGATATTATCACAAATAATAATGATTTGGGACATGACAGAATAATAGGGGCCAGATTTTCCTTCCCACTTTACATAACTAGTAAATTAGTTTTGGGAGGGAATAGGATACAATAGTTTTCAGATCAACTGCAATGGGCAGTTCTAGACTGTGGCTCCTGAAAAAAAAAAAAAGTAAAACAAATATTTTAAGCTCAAAGATCATCACCTCAGCTTATTGTCTAGACTAAGGTTTTAGGAGCCAGCACAGAAGGAGATACCTAGTGGCATGAGGTCAGAGTTGCGAAGATCGGAGTCACCTAGAATTTGTGAATTAGATTACTACAGAGGGAATAATATACAAAGAAATCTCCAGAGATCTGTAGAGGTGGCAGCTCCCCCTCAACATTTGACATAAAAAATAACACTGTAAGAAAACAGAAATAATCATGGAAAGCAGTAAGACAAGTCTTAAACTCTCATGGACTGGGAATCTTTTGCAATCTCACCAGACAGAATAGAATGACTCCTTAATACCAAGGGCTTTAGGCAGGGTCCTGAGATGACATCACTTTATGAATAGAGTTAAATTACCCTAAGATTCAAAGACTCACTAGCCTCACTGTAACTCACCTTAAAAACAGAACTTGAAATGATGAAAGTGACATCAATACTTTAACAGAATGCCAGGAAAAAAGTACAGCATATTTTAAAGTAATAAACAAAACTCAGTACTCAAGAACACACAATTCACAATATTTGGAATCTTATAGAAAATTACCAATGTTCCAACAAGCAGAAAAATCAATTAATATAAATTGACTCAGAAATAATAAATTCTGACAGATATATACATTTAGTATGAACAGATATAAAAATAGCTATCATAAATATGTTCAATATGCTGAAGAATGAAATACATGAATATGATTAAAATAGAAATAAATGATGCAAAAATATACAAATTAAATTTCTATAAATTATAAGTAGAATATTTGAGCAAAAAAATATACTGGGTTAGATAATAGCAGATTACATGTTTGATATGTTTAATGAAGATTAAACAAAAAAATGAACAAACTCATATAGCCAACACATGCTACAGACACTATGAATAAACATAAAGAAAGCACTTCAGAGCACATCTTAATAAATTGTCAAAAACCTGTAATAAAGACATAAATACTAAAATCAGTCAAAGGTAAAAGACATTATCTACAAGTTAAAAAGGTAAGAATTATGGCACACTGCTTATAAGAAACTATGAAAGCTAGAGATGATGGAAAAATATACTTAAAATTTTTAAGGTAAAAAAAAAAGGCACACTCATACACTGTTGGTGGGACTGCAAGTTGGTGCAGCCAATCTGAAAAGCAGTATGGAGATTCCTTGGAAAACTTGGAATGGAACCACCATTTGACCCAGCTATCCTACTCCCTAGTTTATACCCAAAGGGCTTAAAAACAGCAAACTACAGGGACACAGCCACATCAATGTTTATAGTAGCACAATTCACAATAGCTAAATTGTGGAACCAACCCAGATGCCCTTCAATAGATAAATGAATAGGGAACTTCGGTATATATACACGATGGAATATTACTCAGTATTAAAAGAGAATAAAGTCATGACATTTGCAGGTAAATGGATGGAGTTGGAGAATAAAATTCTAAATGAAGTAAGCCAATCCCAAAAAACCAAAGGCCAACTGTTTTCTTTGATATGAGAATGATGATTCATAATGGGGATGAAGGGGGAGCATGGGAGGAATGGGGGAAATTTAGATAGGACAAAGGGGAGGGAGGGGAAAGGAAGGAGGATGGGGTAGAAAAGGCAGTGGAATGAGTTAGGCATCATTACCCTACGTACATGTATAAAGACACGAACGGTGTGAAAATACTTTGTGTAACAACCAGTGACTTAAAAAATTGTGCTCTATATGTGTAATATGAAATGAATTGCATTTTGCCGTAATATGTAACAAATTAAAATAAATAAATAATTTAACAATAAAACATGCTAAAAGCACCAATATTAAAAATTAATCTTCTTCCATGTGGTAATTAACCCAACAAAGCATGTTGCAAGCTCCAGAGCAAAGCCATGTGTTATCATGTAATGGAATACTTCTAGAAACTTAAAAAAATGAATTTTAAAACATTTAATATATGTGTTTCTTAAAGTGTTTAATTTAGCTTTTTAAAAACATTTGTTCTTGTTTTTTGGAATTCTAAAATCAAAGGGACTGTATAAAATGGTGGTTCTAATTTGTGACTAAATATCCCAAAGAATCAAAAGAAATAGCTGCTAGGCACATAAACAACTTCTGCATGATGCAAAAAAAAATAAAAATAAAAAAAAATAAGGTAAAATTGCCCCCCAGAATTCTATACTCAATGAAAATATCTTCAAAAACAAAAGTAAAATAAACACTTTTAGAAAAATAAAATCAGAGGAAGTCCATTTCCAGCAGATTTGTCTTGCATAAAAGTTTAAAGGAAGTTTTCATGAAAATGTATACTCAAAGAAAGGGAAAATGCTCACAACAAATTGAGAAATATAAAATATATCTTTCTCACTTTAAAAATCTTTAAAAATAATTGACTGTTTAAGCAAACATAATAAAAACTATAGAGGGTTTGGGACACATAGGAGAAGATTGCATGATAATAGCAGAAAGTAGAGGAAAGAAAAATAATAAAATGTTTGAAAGTTCTTATAATACTTGTGAAGTACGATAATACTATTTAATATTAGACTATACTTAGAAAAAAACTTTCCCTCTATCATCTCCATTAGTTTTGTGATCAGTGACCTATAAATTAAATCACAATATATTAACAGGAGAAAAGACAAAGTTTATTTACACATGCATTCAGGAGCATTTGGATGAAGAGGCTCACTGAACCACTTGAGATTGGGTTTATAAAGCAACTCATAGAAGAAATAGAAGGATGGGAAAGAGCTTCCATGGTAAAATAGTAAACTTTTAGGAAAGACAAATGGAAGGTATGATAGTTTGTGATAGTGTTTCTCTGTGCAATTTCTCATCCCAGCACTAGTGGTTGATCTCCTTGGCTGTGAAACTCCCTCGGAAAGGGAATTTATGGCAATGTCATTCTTGGAAGTCTGTGCCTTTAATCAAGTAAAAGAACCTCCAAAAAGTCTTCCTTTTGCATCCTCTGAATCTCAAACATTGCCCTTTCGTTTTTCCCATTTGAAACTTCCGTAGAAGTTTCACAAAGAGCTAGGTTGAGGGTTGAATGCTGTGGAGAGAAGATTCAGGTTATAAGTTGCAAGGTAGGAGTTCTGCAAAAGGAAAGAATATTAATTAGAATAAAGGTGAATAATCAGAAAATGCAATGCTCGACATTCCATTGAACTAATATCCCAGCCCTCAGAACAAGTCCTTTAAATAGCTGTGCTTCATTCCTGGAGATAGAAGTGCAGGTGAGAGAAGACCACCTTCTGAAGCTAGAGGTGTTTTTACTGCTATTCTAAACAAAGACAAAGTAATTTATAATGAATAGAAATGATTTGGATTATAATTCTAGAGTCTGACAAGTCCAAGATTGAGAGCTCAGTCTCTGGTGAGGACCTTCTTGCTGTGTCATCCATCCTATGGCAGTAAGTAAAAGGTCAAAAGAGGACAAAAGACAGAGACAAAGAGAAATGGGATCAGACTCACTGTTTTATAAGGAATGCACTTAATTCTGTTACTATGACAGTTAAATTTCAACATGAGTTTTGGATAAGGCATTCAAATCAGAACAGGGGCCTATGGTTGTAGCTCTGTAGCAGAGCAATTGCCTAGCATGTGTGAGGCACTGGGTTCTATTCTCAGTACCACATAAAAATCACTAAAATAAAGGTATTGTGTCTATCTATAGCTAAAAGAAAAATTTTTAAAACTGCAATTATAAAAAAAACTAACATCAGTAGCTCTTTAACTTCCCACAGGAGTTAGGAGAAAGAGCTGTGAACTATTTCCTCAGTTTTTATATTTGAGAGACTGTTTACACACAAGTCCACAAAAAAGAAATTCTGGGTGATTGAAAATTTAAGCCTCAAATGGGAGGTGAGAGACAGGGTTTATAATTGTCAGCCTTCTAAAGTAAGCTCTTTAAGAGGAAGTTCAGAGGCCTAACTTCCTGTCACCAGGTTTTGGCTGGGTCCAACAGTCAATTTTGCAGGCAGCCCTGAGCTCTCTTGTTGAGAGCCACAGCCGAAGGGGCCCCAGCAAACTTTCAGACTGCCAGCTGATGATTGGCTCACAGCCGCCCCAGCAACTTCTAGCTGATTGGCTCCTCTGCGGTGATGCTCATTGGGCTGTTTCCCCGCCTTTCCAGACTACAGAGCTGCTCACTGGGGGACTTTTTTTGGCTCTGCCAACACGACCCAGCCAATCGGCCTCAAGAGCAGGAGGAGTGGGGGGAGGTGGAGAGGCTTGTGGGAAGCCGGTGGTGGCAGTTGGGCTCTGAGGGTTTTTCCTGAGGAGCTGTTTTGTTTGGCGTGTGTGGTTCTAAAAATAAAGTTCGTTTCTTTTGACAAGTGGCTCCTGAATTGTGCCCAGCCAGACTGTGGCACTCTCTCAGGAAGAGTTGGGATCATCTCAGGGGAGTAAGTTTGAGATGTAAGAAATTATGCTAGTGTTTGTCATTTTATAGGTTAAAGTTGAGGACTTATAGAAATGAGGGATTAAAGAACATAGACTGGAATTTTATCAAGGAAGGAGTCTCTTTTGGTGCCCCCATCGCCACTTTCACTGGAAAGATCTTTTTACTTGTAAGATTGAAGTTCATATCTTTTGGTGTGACCACATTTTGTTCATTAATATATCAACGGTTCAGAACTAAGTTGGTAGTAGAGAATACTTGTTGGATGATGAGAGAATCAGGACTTTTTTTTTTAAGTGGGAGAGGGTAGGTGCTGGGAATTATACCCAAGTCTTGGCACATGATCCCCAAATGTTCCACCCCTAAGACACATCCCAGCTTTAATGTTGTTATGGAAACTAAAAGGAAGACAAGAAAGATTAATGGTTGAAATAGACTATATACCGACCTTCTGAGTCCAGAAGGCAAGAGTTTTACATGCTAGGTTTGAAATGTTTCTCTACCACCTGAAGGTAAAGCAGCAATCCAATGATAGATTTTTTAGTTTGTACTTTGAATGTCTTTGGCAATGGCAAAGACATCTGTGTCACAGTCACAATTATTTTCTAGGAAATAATCATGGAAGATTCAGATGTTCTGATGAACTTGCTTAGTGTCCTGCTCAACAAAGATTCAAGTATAAAACTTGGCTGTACATGGTTGGTTGTGCGGCTTAATCCTTTGAAGCTTAAATCAAGTCATCCAGCTTTAGCTCATAGAATGTCTTTAAATCCTAGGGTAGAAAAGGCAGGAAAAAAATCTAGAGTTCCATTAAGGATCTGGGTAGTGAGGTTTGATTTCTCTGTGATACCAAGTCAGGAAGGTGGGAGAAAAGTTGGAAACATTAATTACTGATAGAATGTTCAAAATGACAGGATATAATTTACAAAGAGATGAAAAATACCTAGAATCTGATAACCCATAAATGTGTGCAATAATTTTCCATTGAAACATAATTTATTTCCATAATCATCAAAGACAACCAAAGGAATATTATTTGAAAAGATAGCCATTTCTGTTTACAAAAGTACAATCTACTAAAATGTTACAAATTAAAGATAGCTTAAGAAAAGACAGAAAGGGGTTCCTTATATCCAGAAAATAGAACATTATAGAATCAGCAATATTTCAAACAAGAGTTACAAAGGAGAACCATCCTTCATCAGTTTACTTAGTCTTATGTAACAGCTATTGTTTGAATGGGTCTCCTCCAAAATTCAAATATTTCCAACATGGTAGTAGAAAGAGGTGGGGCCTTAAGTAGTGATTAGGCCACGAGGCCTCTCCCTTACTAATGTGATAAAGGCCCTTATAAAAGAGCTTACACTTCATCTTCTGCCATACAGGGATGTGAGGACAGAGACAGAAGGCCCTCACCAAGGCAAATGATGATCCCTTAATCTTGGACTTCCCAGCCTCAAGAATTGTGGAAAGAAAAAAAAAATTGTTCTTTCTAAATTACCCAGTCTGTAGTATTCTGTCATAGCAACACAAAACAGATCAAGATATTAATTTCTGTTCTGCTTCATCTTGAGTTAACAGATCAATGAACCCCTCTGCTTTAGTTTTAAATATTATTTAGTTTTAAATATTCTGAATCAATTCAGTGATGTGAATGCAAAATTATTAAGCAATGCCCTCAGAAGCCTGGATCCCAGAGTACCTACATGATTCTTTTTCATGGATCCTCTTTATTTTGAAGAAAAGCACTCTGGTGAGAAGCTGATTTGAAATAATTTTGAGGAAAGCATCTGAATAAAACAACTACTACGTGTGAATGACAAAAGTATTAAAATGGCATGGTTGAAGATCTCATGGGAGTTCACTGTAGAAAAAAATACAAAATATATCTTGGTATAATATTGTTAGTCACAGTATTCCAGTTATTACTTAAAATATTTCATATCAATACCAATATGTCTTTATTAACTATATTCAACATAATCCAAATAATTTAAAATATCTTTTTATGAGGTGAATGAACAAACATTTTGAGATTTTTCCCAGATCTTCTGGGAAATCCCAAACTCAATGTGAGTTTGAGGGTTTATTTAAGATTTAACTTTGAGAAGGCAAAATATCAAAAGTTGTCCAAACTGTCAAAAGGTTTGAAAATTTGATCATAGGTGCTTGTGAAACAATAATTGATTTAGTCAATCAAAGTAACAAAGAAAGATTTTTAAATAACTCTATGAGGTAACATGATTGCAAAAGAGAAAACATATTATGTCTTTCAAAAGTGAGGTTGATTATGCAAGTGGTGAATATCTTGTACTAAAAGCAGATCAATACATGAAGAAAAAGTCATCATTTTACTAGAGATTTACCCTAAATCTAGGTTCATATTCAGGTATTATTAATGTGAAATTTCATTTTTTAAAAAAAATTAAGTGATTTTAATGAAGAAATATAAAATTCCTTTTCCATGTATAATATTCTACATCCATTCAGGTTTTTATACACAATTGTCCTCTTTCTGGTTAATAACCACTTTATTTTAGAGCAAAATTACTCTTGCTTTTCCTTACCAAAAATGCCTCATATATTCCTTTCATATTTTTCATGGCAAGTCCTTTCCCTTTTATTATTTCTAGTAGTTTCATTTACATATATTGGTTTTATATACACATGTGTGTATCTGTATGGGTGTGCATTTGTGTGTATCCTCTACTACCTGTTCTTTTATAGAGAAAACTATAAAATAATTCAAATTATCTGCCATATACCAGCATCTTGCAGCTGGACAAGAAGTTTCATTACTATACCCTTTCACAAATTTAGAGATATATTCTTCTTTATAGTATAACTTTTTAATAAGATAAAATGAGTATGTTTATTAATAGATTCAGATATCCTTAGCTTCTCTATATTATATGAACATAAGAAGACTGGAGATATAGCTCAGTGGTAGAGGGCTTACCTAGCATGCTCAAAGCCTGAGTTCAATCCCTAGTTCTAAAACATAAAAAAAAAATAATAATAATAATAATAATAATAATAATAATAATTATTATTATTATTATTTTAAAAAGAAGTCAGAAGTAAATAAACTTGTGAGCAATAATGAATGTTTCTGTAGTCTCTTAATTAGAAATGATCTAAATATTTATTGAAAAGCTATTACTTCATTTAATTTAGCACAACTAGTTTCAAGTTACAAAAAAGATTTTGAAAATTATTTTTAGACAGACATAAAATACAATAATTATTAAGAACAATTTGTTAAGATAACTAAATTATAGTAGAGTTAAATTTATAAGTTTTATAATCTTAAACATATAGTGATATAAAATTAGCTTATTTGACTAACAAACAGAATAAAATAATTTAAAAATTACACTTACTGTTGATAACACAAGAGGCACAGTGGTTTTTATTAAACTAATAATATTAAACTGGTCTAATTTAACTGGTCTAAGTCTTTGGATTAACTCAAGTCACATGAAACTTAAAAGCTTTCAGATTAGTTTCCATACTACTGAGAGCTTTAGGAATATTTATTTTATATAAGAACTCACTTTCCTCCGTACCAATTAGAATAGAGCTCCTTCAAGGAGTTCATAAGTTAATCTGGCAATACCATCCAGAGATAGGAAAACATCACATATACATAAATATAGACAGATGCAAAGTGAAATCTTGAAGCTCTCTTTCTAAAATTTTAGTCATGATTCAGAAAAATTAAGTAATACAAAATATGTAATAGTTCACTTTCATCTTTTCCCAAATTTATATTTTTATCCAAATTATTTGGGTATATAGGACAAGTTGGTATCTGTTCAATATGAGAGCAAAGTTCCAGTGCCATGGAGGAGAATTTTAAGAGTTTCTTTGGTCCTGGCTAGAATTTTATGGAGGCTGTAAACTAATTTTTAGCCAAGGACTGAAGACATATCTACTTGCTATGGGGGTGTTCCCAAAGCCCATTGGCATTGATGATATATCCAGGCTGTTTCCAGATAGTCTTTTTTTCCTTTTCAACATCAGGTTTTTGCTTTTGAGTGCCCCAAATCCCCTGAGAGCCTCTGATAGGAGGCAGAAGGCCTGAAGTCAGCAGTGAAGGAAGAGGGCAGATCCCTATAGTGGTAGAGCAAATAGTCAGCAGGGTTTGTGAAGGTCAGGTTCCAAGCAACTGAGAAATTCCCATAAGAATCAATAGAACATACAAGAGGAAATGAGGGGAAAGGGAAAAATAATACAAGGGGGAGAAATGAAGGTCAATAGAGGGGGTAGAGAGAGAAGAGGGGTGGGGAGGGGAGGGGAGGGGGGATAGTAGAGGATAGGAAAGGTAGCAGAACATGACAGTCACTAGTATGGCAATATGTAAATCAATGGATGTGTAATTGATGTGATTCTGCAATCTGTATATGGGCTAAAAATGGGAGTTCATAACCCACTTGAAGCAAAGTGTGAAAGATGATATATCAAGAACTCTGTAATGTTTTGAACAACCAACAATAAAAAAAAATTAAAAAAAAAAAGAATCAATAGAACAGAGAGGAGAGATAGATAGATAGATAGATAGATAGATAGATAGAGACAGACAATAGATAGATAGAAATTCCAGCTCAAGAGGTACCTTTCAAAAGAAGAATCCTAGAACCCTAACCTAGTTTCTAAGAGTATAATTCATTCTAAAAGTCACTCAAACCAATGAGCTTATCCTTGAGTGCAAGAATACAACCCCAAACAAGGCACAGAAGACACAGTCCCCACATCCAAAGATTGCTGAGGAGAAAGCACAGCAAGGTCCCTGATCACCACAGGCAGTAAGAAAGACACATGGGTATTTTCCTATTGTTTCCCACAAAAGTGAGATGCTGCTGATTGTGGACACATTAATCCAGGCTACTGAGTAAGAGACACTGAAATGAGAATTGTCAGTACTACAGAGGCAGTGGGGAAAGAATGAGTCTTTATTGGCTGAGAGCCTTATTCATAACAGACAAATTCCCTGTCAGCTGGTGATGGTTGATTGGAAGTGCTGTCTGTATGTCTAATGTATGCAGCCCCTAACCTAAGATTGGTCAGCTCCAGATATAGAACCAACAAGTGTTACTCTCTGGCAGACAGAAAACCATAAAAAGAACACCCTCACTCTCAATAAAAAACCAGCAATCTTTGTCCAAGCATATGCCTGTCCTGTACAACTCTAATTTAAAGTTACAAAAATATTTTGAAAATCATTTTTAAACAGATATAGCGAGAACAACAAACTCACTGGTCTGCAAGTCTGGCCCAAATAACAAACTGACAGTGTCTGTATCTTTGTGCTACAATAAATTATTCTTATGAAAAACAACTCTCAGACATTACAACATAAAACAGAAACACCAAAGTCAGTGACAGAGCAGAGTGGCAATATAGAAGTCACAATACCCAAACAACTGGTTATAGCCTAAAAGCTACTATAGATCTAAATTTGGAAGTCCCTTTTAGAAAAGATAAGGAGAGATTCTTACTACCCTTTGCTCAATTGAACCCCAGGCAGAGAGATTTGGGAGTGTACAGGAGAAAAAGTTCATCTTTGCTAGCTGTATCAGAGATCTCTGGTCTCTGGGGATGTCTCTGGAGGAGTAGGGAAGTCCTGACCTTCATTGTCTCATCACTAAGAGAGTTGGGAGGAAAGTGTCTCCCTTCCGGCTCAAGTCCAGTTGTCAAGGGCATGTCAGTTAACTGACAATAGGTAAAATGAGAAAGGATGAGGTTTGTGTATTTGTGTGAGCAGGATCATTCAGAGGCCATCTCACTGCAGAGCTGAAGCTGGTTTAGATACCAGCTAAATAGAAGAGGAGAGAAAAGGGCTTCCATGAGAAAACAGGTGGGCTGTAGGAAAGATTAATGGAAGGAATGATAGTTTGTGATGTCTGTCTATGCAGTTTCTCATCCCAGTGCTAGTGGTTGATCTTCTTCCTACCTGTGAAGTTTTATGAACTTTTATGAAGGTTTATGGCAGCTTCACTCTTAAAAGGTTCTGCCTGTGGTCAGAGGAAGAAAGCTCTGAAAAGCCTCTTCTGCATCTACTCTATCTATACATTACAAAATGTATTTGTAAAACATAAATTTCAAATTATGAAGCAAAAACTTACAAATAAATACACGTGGTGTAGCTAATAAAGTCAAGAGTGAAAACAAAGTGAAATCACACCTGATACTCTGCTATTCCAATAGAAGGCAGGACAAGAGTAAAATCTGAAAAAAAAAGAACATGTAGGCAAATAGAAAACAAGCAGCACTATGGTAGCTATGAAAAGGTGTGAACCATAAAACTTTTTGCAAATTAGATTTCAAAAAATTAAAAATAATTTTAAAATATACAGTTAAAAATCCAAACTGCAAATAACTAACTAGGTAAAAGTATCCATAAAACATTTATCTGTGTGAGGACTTTTATCAAGATGAAGAACATTTACAACTGAATAAGATAATCAATAACCCAGTTTTTAAAATGAGCCAAGGAGGATTTGGACAGATTCTTAACAATAAAGACATATCAACAAGGAAGGGGAAAAATGTTCATCATTACCTTTATTAGAGAAAAGAAAATTGATCCCAAATGTGAAGTAATAGAAGTAAAATCAAAACTAGGTGTCACCTCAAACTGTTGAATGACAATGTGAATTCTCACACTTTATCAATAAGGATGCAAATAGATAAGAGACAATTTAGAAAACAGTTGCCAGTTTCTTATAACTGTAAGTATACGCACATCATTCAACCCAGTTACCATACTCCTAGGAAATTAAGACAGAAAAATTAATGCATATTCCACATAGACTGTGAACTCATAGTAGCTTAAAAAATCATTCCAAATGTTTGCCAGCTATTGAACAGATAGATGAACTAACTGGTGTATCCATGCAGTAGAATGTTACTCAGTACAAATCTCAAATGCATTGGTCTAAGGGAAAGAATATAATTTAGAATTCCACTTATAAAATGCTAGAAAAGTTAAAATCTAGTGACAGAAAGCACATTAATGATTGCTAGTGTCATGAGTGTCATGCATTGAGGGAAGAGTTTGACTGTCGAGGATACTTGGGGACTTTTTGGAGTGATGAAAATGCCCAATTCCTTTATGGTGGTTACATGTCTGGAACAGTGGTCAAATTCTTGATACAGTACCCCAAAGATGGGTGAACTTTACACTATAAATTTATACCCTTATAAAATCAATTTTTAAAAGAGTATTCTGCATCTCCTATGTCCCAGGCTTTGTGCTAGATATAATAATAAATGGGCCACAGTTCTTTCTTTTATAGTCAATACAGAAGAAAGACAGACAACAAATTTAGTCATTGTAAATTGGAAAGACAGACAACACATTTCAAAATCTAATAGACATATAATAGATGTATGCATGAGTTCTAAAGAGATAGGATCTTAGAGACTTAGGCAAAATTAATAAATGAGGAACTCAGAATGGCAAAGCACATATCTCTATATCATCAACTTATTACAGCCACACCTTTTACTGATCTATATAATATGAAGTTAAAGAAATATGTATGTCAGAAGTTTTTAAATGTTGTAAATAAGATAGATATATTGAAATTCAAATTATTAGGGGAATACTCTATTTTTTCTATGTATCACTTGTACTCATATTCTTTTTAGCTTCATTTTGTGAAGTATAATAGATACAATAATGAGCCACAAAAATCTTAATTCTACCACATCATGACCATATATAAATGTATATATATATATATATATATATATATATATATATATATATATGTGTGTGTGTGTGTGTGTGTGTGTGTGTGTGTGTAGAGAGAGAGAGAGAGAGGGAGAGAGGTGGGGGGACATATTTCCTTATAACTACCATACCTATCAAGATTTAAAACTCATTCTTACTCCTTTTTTAAGATCCTTGATTGCTGGTTGAATATTTATTGGTGTTTTAGAATTTCTAGAAGGCAGGGCTGTCAGTCTGTGTAAAAACACTATGGCAAGATCAAAATTGTCATTGCTACTTATAGGAACAGTTCAGGATGATCAATTTTGTCTCTGTCAGCTTCATTAGGAAGATAGCTAATTTAGGTAACATTTGTAAGCACTCCCATGGTGAGGCATGTCTTTCTGAGAGAGGTAAATATCAATATTCTGCCCTTGGGAAAGTTATTGGAATTTTAAAGTCGTTTCACTGCAGGGGGAAAGTGATAGTTTTCAATGGGAACATGTTGAACCCTAAATAGTATGAGTGCATAATAGTCTCTTTGGCACTTTTGTTTAAGAAAAAAATACTTTTGTGAATTGACCTTTAAAGGCACCTTATTCTATAGCAATAGTTGATCATTATCTACTTGAAATAATAATTCATGCTAATGAAATTTATAATTAGGAGCCATCTTCAATTATAATTAGGCATATAAGTATTGTAATTAACCAGTTTTTAGATCTCTCTTGTAGCTGAAGTTCTGCAGTTCCTGACAGAGGATGAGGATTGCTCAAGGAAAAATAACTACATCCCCCTTGGTTCACACTAAAACTTCAGTTTTCCTTGTATACTGTCCATTGTCTCAGCCGGAGAGAAAAATCCCTTCTGAGTAAATGTGGTATCCTTTATCAGCAAAAGGGTGCCAAGGTTTAGATGTTATACTTGCTTCCACACAAAATACTAACCACCAATCTCCTGGTGCTAGGAGGTGAGGCCTTTGAGAAATGATTATTTCACAAGGGTGGAGCCCCTGTGAATGGGATTATTGCCATGTATAAGAAGCCTGTGGGAGCTTATCTGCTCCTTTCACCATGTGGGAAAGGTAAAGCAAGAAGTTACAGTCTATGAACCAGAAAGAAAATCCTCATTGGTTTCCAATTTGGCTGATGACTTGACCTTGGGTTTCCAGCTTACAGAACTGTGAGAAATAAATTTCTGTTGTTTTTAGGTCACCCATTTTATATCATGATATTTTGTTATAAAAACCTGAGCAGACTAAGATAGAGAAATACAAGACCCTGCGTCAATCCATGAAGTTCCATTTGGCAACACAACTTTCTTTTACTAGTTACAAATTTTGTACCTTCAAACTTTTTTTTTTCCTTCAGGATTTTGCTGCTAGGATAGTTCTTACCTAGAACTATTTCTATTATAAATCCCAAATCCCCAGAGGACGATTAGTGGGAATATATAAAGAAAGCTATGAGGGAGTGATGGAATAACCATGGAAAGGTTACTCAAATCAGCCAGAAATAGCTTAAGTTTCAGTCTCTACTTTTCCTAGCTCCCACATATCAAAAATGATTTCAGGTTCTTTGTCCTTCTTAATTCTGCTGAATTGATGGGACATTGATGGTTTGTTTGCTGTCACATTGCTCCACTGAAGCAACATTTTAAAAGATGCTTTCTAGTACCCATCCTAACCAAAAGGAGTGAGTAACGGGAACTGCAAGCCTTTTCAGCTTTAGCAGGATGGTATTTCTGGAAAGCTGGCCTTTCCCTTCCCTCAGATCACCCCATGCCAGTAATCATCTACCAACATCTATATGGCACAGGATTTGTCTGGAGGCTGGAGTTCTCACATATGGATGACAAACAGATGACATTGAGGAGGTTTCTTTACCACAAGAAGAGCAATATTTGACAGTTTGCTTAAGTAGTCTCACTTTGAAAATATCTTTGTACAAAAAAAGCACTTCTCTCTTTAGTGGTGGGGAAATTTATACACGGTATAGGGTAGTGTATCTTCGGAATCTCAGCAGCTTTTCCAAGTTCATTTTAATTCAAGCAGGACATAAAGATGACCTTGCTGCTGGGAATCAAGCAGGTGGGTTTCCATAGAGCCACCATTCCTGCATGTCTGGAAGATGATGGCATCAGTATCCAGTTCCTAAGAAATAAGCCTGGACTTACAAACACCCCAAATTCTCACCAGCCCCATTGCAACTGTCAGTCTTATGATGCACATCATACAAGACTGGTTGTGCATTTTATTTTCAAACAAAATGGAAAGGCCTGGATGATTCCCAGATCACTTACTGAAGGATCTAATAGATCTCTCAGCATCAGTTTTGCAAAACAGGATGCTCTGGAGCATCAACACAAAAAGAGATCACATAGCCTTCTCCTGGAGCATTTTTTTTAAGTGGAGTCTTTATTTGGAATAATTTAGAAGATATATTTTACTTGTAATAATTTTGGATATGAAGAAAACTTGCAGAGAGATAATAGAAAGTTCCTGCATACTGTTCACCCAGTTTGTTTTCCCTACTTACACTGCTGTGGTACATTTGTCAGAACTTAGGAACTAACACTGATACATTAACCAAATGCCACATTACTAGAATTTTCAGTTTTTCCATTAATATCTGTCTTTTTTTTCTGTTCCAGGATTCAATTCTGGCAGCTTTCCAAATAAGTCCTTTTCACATTTAACTTGAGGTCTTTTCTAGAATTTATCTACAGATGTCCATATTTTCTGTCTAGTCATTCTTGGATCTGAATGGGTCTGCCTTGGATCTGAATGGGTCTGACTTCTTGTTTTATTCCCCTCAACATCTAACATGTCTCCTTCTAACATTTATTACTCTGGGTTAAACTCAAAGAGAGTAAATGAATGTCAAAGAGAGTAAATGAATGAAGGATTTTAAAAAATATCTTTCATTTGGTTTTAGTAAAAATACAATGGGCACAAGCCAGTCTTTAGTTATTTCTTCTTTCTTCACTTTTTCATAGTGAAAACATTTAGATCTGCAGCTGAATTTTCTCTAGAATCAATTGAATGCATCCACAGTATCCGCATTGAAACAGAGAAAAGCCCTGGGTGATCAACACTCATATATACCAATGATACTTTTCTTTCTGCACCTAAAGGGCCATTCATAGGCTGCAGATTTTAGGAGCAAAGTTGTTCAGACCTTGATCAGTAAGTTCCCTGGTCTGGAAAGTTATGTTGCTTCATAATAGATTTGGTTGGGAAAGCAATTCTTGCTAAAACAATATCACCAAGAATGTCTTTTTAAAGCTTACATAATCAGCTGCATTTATTTGTTTTTTTTTTTTTTTACACTTCTGAACCTGAAGTTTACCTCCTCTCTAACCAATGTCAATTCACAGTCGCTCAGTTTACTGATGCATGTAAAAAGAAGGAAGGCAATTATTTCAGAGAATAGGCAAACCTGTGTTCATTGGAAGGGGAGGAAATTGTGAGGAGGATGTAGTACTTAATTCACCTATTCACTGAGTGAAGAAAAGGGTAAGAGGCAGAAGAAAATTAAATTATAGAGTTTTTAAAAATGTTCACTGCATTAAGAATGAATATGGGTTTATGCTGTTACACGGTTATGTGGACAAAACCCCAGTTAAAACAAACACCTAGAATTTAATAATAAAACACTTTAGTTTGAGTTTTTATTTGACATTGCTTCATAATAAATCATAATTTCAGATCCCACTAGTAGGAAACAAAAATTTTAAGTGTGGATTGGACTGAAGCATAATTGATACTACCATGAAAGAATGTTTTTCTTAGTAAATTAACACTATGAACAAAGAAACATGTATAATGCTTTAACCCTGTCAATGAAAACAATTGGCTTTCAAATAGAAAGGAGTTGAGCTTATTGGGGTTAGAACATCAAAATGTTTTGTTTTTCCACAATATGCTACCAGTTCTGCTCATCTGAGCTCTGGCCCTCATTTCTTGAAGAATATGTTTTCTTAATGCAAATCAAATATGATTTCATAATCTTCAATTATGTTTGTTATTAAAACAGTTCTATTTGTTTAAAAAATCATTATCATCATAACAAATTCAGATGTGTCCTCCTTCTCATCCCTCTACTATGAGTATGTTCCAATGCTTTCCTACAGATATACACAATATACTCCTACCTCTCTTGCACATGTGTGCACTATGTACACATATACACACGTGTGCATCTTCCTTTAGTTTACCTATACCTCAATATTCAGACAGAAAAATGGCTAGAAAAAAACACTGCTGTGTTTGTGTTGTATAAATAATCCATTTGGTTGATCATGGTAACAATTCCAAGGTATTGATAAATACATTATTGATACTTCAATAGATCCTGCTGAGGAAAATCTCAATTTCAAGAAGGTCTCATGTATGTTGGTATTTTTCTAACCCTCAGTCACATTTCCAACTGATCCCCAGAAAGTAGTGCCACACATCATTTCTTTGATTGTCCTCTTTAGCCAGAGTTGCAAGGGTTTCCATCAGGTTTGTCACCCCAATTTTTTCTACCCACCACAGATCCCATCTCTTGCTCCCTTTCCCAATGAGGCTCCCTCACACCCTGGCTATCCCTTCCCTAGTGCATGGTGGTAGCAAGCTGCTAGCTCTTGGATGAACCAATGTCAAAGCATAAACAAATGTCATACTTCCCTTTTGGCAGAACCTCAGGCTATAAAGAGAATTTCTTGTACACTCTTCTTTGGCTGAGAACCACAATAAGTGTATTAATTTAAAAAGTATATATGTATATATATATATATATATATATATATATATATATATATATATATATATCTTTAAATTCATGGTGCATCTTTGAAAAATGACAAGTATTTCATAAGTACTTAGGTAACAAAGAATAAAAACCCAATGATCATATTATTAAGTGAAAATTTTCAGTTGTGTTATTTTATGTCATATCTCATTTGTTTGTATATATACTTTTTGGAAAAATATATGTATGCGTATATACATAAAAATCAAATATATAAGTATATATATGATATATAATACTTACTTGTATATATAATACTTAGATAATCACATATATACTTTTATATTTGATTTTGTATGTAAAAAACAAAGAAATGATTGCCAATATCTAAATAAGCTGTTAGCATACAACTTTTCGCTACATTTTTTTCTATATTATATCCCTTGTAGGAGTGCAACAAGGTTACAATCAATATACTTAACACAAATGTAAATTATGATGTTAATAATACTCTTCTCCATGCCATATACCTGTAGAACACTCAGACTTCCTCAGAACAATCTAGATTTTTTTCTCCCCCTTCATGCCAAAAGGAATTTAATCACATTTGCCTTCTTGCTCCTTTACCTCTTTCCTTATTTTCCCTTCTTACCAGGGGAAGCTCTTTTCTTCCCTTTCCTATGCAACCAGGTCTCTAGTTCTATCATATTTTTATTTTTGTTATTTACCTTTTAAAAAATATTGTTCTTTCTTTCTCTGGGTTCGTCATCCTCATTGCCTAGCTTTAATGGTGGAAATACCACAGAAGAAAGAAAATATGAATTGCTAACCAGTAAAATATTTCCAAAACAATATTCTCACTATAGAAATAAGTATTTGGGCATATATTTATCAACATAATGATGTTCCAGACTTAATTAATTTTTTTTACTCCTGTGCATCCATTTCAATGACTGCTTTCACCAAGTTGGAGCCTGTGGCAAACCTTTGTGCTCTATTAGTCTTTTCCAAGGCTGTTGATAAGCTCAATTTTCATACAATGTTGTATTTTGTGGCTTCTTTGTTTAGGTGCCACCCTGCTATGCAAATCAATGTTTGCTAATCTCTGTTTTACTTAAATGGTAAAAGATGCCCAACTCAATACAAGCATAGGACCGCAGGGTATACTGCCAGAGCCATGGTAAAACATTGTACTGCTAATCAATTAGGAAGGTGGATGATTGCCTGGTTATAACTTCCATAATGTTGTATAGAATTTACTTGGCTATATTGCAGTAACATTATGCAATACTGTCTATGGGAAAGAAAAAGTCTTTAGGCAATTTAAATCATAATACTACAAAAATAGAAAACGTATGTTTCTAATGGAACTCTTTTCATTGTTTCTCAAAGTTTATAAATTTACAACATACAAAAGAAAGTTAAGTATATTAACAGATACCTCAAAAGTTCTCATTTTTAATGTGTTTCCTATTAAGTTCAATAAATGGCATTTAGCTATTGATGTGGAAGCTGTAGAAGAAAAGTGAAACTCCATTATATTCCTAACTACAGATAGTTCTCATCCATAAAGACAAGGTCATTGTCTTTGACCCACGTTCTTAGCTTTGAGCAGGAAACACATGGAGAATCAATAGAATGGTGGCTGTCTGGGTGAATTGTGCAGTATAAATTTTGGAATTAAAGCCATAATAGAATACCCCTGGATCCATAGATTCTTTCCTTTTAAAATCAAATTTAATTATATCAGTGTAGTCTAAATCAGGACAATTTGATGATATCCTTTAAAAAGAATATGCTTCTCAAGGTACCAATATTTCTTATAATCTAACACCATAGATTCAAAGTTCATCTTTCCGTACTGCTAGGGAGTTAACCGGGAGCCTTATGCATGATAGGCAAGTTCTCTACCACTGAGCTTACATCCCCAGCCTTAAAGTTCATTTTTAAAGTGTGGTAAAGAGAGGGTTTTCAGATAACAACAAAGATGTAGAAGGAAATGAGCAAAATGAGGATAGAGCTCTAGTAAAAGCAAGGGTATGACATGCACCTAATTCAAAGACTTTTCTCCAGTTTCTGCTACCCCCTTGAGGATGAAAATTTTACCAAAGGATAGAGCAACCCTAAGATGAATCCATAGATTCATCCAGAGACAGAAATAATAGGATGGCTTTTGCATGTTTTGAGGCTGGGGAGTGGATATACCTAAAGTTTAGTGAACTTGAGTTTCCTAGTATTAAACAGACTTTTAAAATTCTATTAAAATACTCCAGAGAAACATATTATTCTTTAAGAGAAACTTACTTTTTATAAGAGCCTTTAAATATGGAAACATGCAATGGGCCTGAATATAAGAAAGAGCATGGGGATGGCTCCGGCAGAATTCATCAAAAGCACCAGTGCACACAAGGCCTGCTTTGAAGAAACCTGGGTCAGATGCATATGATAGTTTTGGTAGACTTGGACAAGTCATTTGTTATTTTTGTGCCTCAATTATATCAGCAATAAAATGAAGACACTCCATCTGACCTCTGTTATTCCAAGCCAATAACAAATTCTTGCCTTAACTTTTTATTTCTTTGACCAAAACAATTCCAATGAAGGGTCAGGGCTGACATCTTGCAGAATGTGCTCTCAGGCAGGAAAGCAGGTGAGAATTCTTTCTGTGAAAACAGTCTCTGTCAAAGCAAAATATTTTGGCTACTCTACCACTTAAAATATTATAGCATAAACCTCTAGAAATTCAAAAGGGGCAAAAACATGACCATAGGAGTACTGTATCCTACCATTCAAAACACACACACACACACACACACACACACATACACACAGCATGCATACATGCACACAGAAATAAAAATACTTTGGGACAAGATGAATTTGAATTATTAAAAGGACTATCAAGTATCATCAAATTGATAAAATCTTATGCTTTATTATTTAGAATAATTTTAATTACAGGGACAACACATTGGCAGTGAAATTATGATGAAGTTTAAAAATTTAAAACAACAAACTAAAATTAAGATTAGTAATAGGAGTTTCAAGTTCTTTTTAGACTTCTTACAAAAATTTACCTTTTTGAATAATTTGGACCATTTGGTACCATTTAATGAAGATATATAGATCTTTTCTGAAAGCAAATGAAAACAGAGAGATAATAGAAAGGTAAATTACAGCTAGTCTTATTTCATTTGTCACCAATTCTGAGTCAGTATAGTATGATTTAACAAATTTACCAAACAGAAGTATTAACTACAAGCAAACAAAAATTTGATATCAGGAAATCTCACAAAGGTAAGAATAAACAAACAAATGAATATGTGTCTTAAATTTTTATTTAATCTTTCTATCATATATTTCTTTCAAAATCTGTTGGGAAAAGCATGCCTTTTTCAGGCTCTCTTTGTTTGGCTCTTTTCTCTTAGTTAAAGCAAGTGCCCTGCTTCACTGGACAATGTATTTCAATCTCTCTGAAATGACTGGCAAATACAGCTGTAGTTCTGACATCCTGCCTTTTGCCAACCATTTGGTGACAATTTCCATAATATCCTCACATTTAAATGGATAATATCTCACAAGGCCCCCAACATACCCTCACTTACTCATTCTTGCAGCACTTCTGGGGTGAGGGGGCAGGGTTTAGTTAATCATGTCCTGGATTAGAGAACTTAGACATTAGTCATCCATAGGGATATTGAGATGAGAAAAAACAAAATGACAGCACAATTGAATGTTATAGAGCAAAGCCACCATAAGATATAAGAACTGTTTTCAAGGTTGAGACTTTTTTCTATTTGTTCTCATGTAGGAATGGAAAGGGATAGTCACATTCTTTGGCTCAAAGGTGTCTGTTTTAGTCAGTTTTTTTCATTGCTGTGACAAAAATACCTGACAAAAGCAATACAGTTTATTGGGGGCTCCCAGTGTCAGAGATCTCAGCCCAGAGAAGGCCAACTCCAAGGCTCTGGGCCCAGGTAAGGCAGAACATCATGGGTGACAAAAGTAGTTCAGGAAATGACAACAAGGAAGTAGAGAAAGCTCCACTCACCAGGGACAAAATATAAACACCAGAGGCACACCCCAGTGACCTATTTCCTCCAATCACACCCTACCTGCCTAGAGTTACCATCCAGTTAATCTATTCAAGTGAATTAATGCACTGATTAGGCTAAGGCTTTCATAACTCAATTGTTTTACTGTAAACTTTCTTGCATAGTCTCACACATGAGCTTTTGAGGGACTTTTCATATGTAAACTATAACAGTGTCTGAGAAATCTGTTTAAAAGTCCTTTTCCTTTCTTGGATTTCTGCCTCTAAGGGAATCAGGCAGGTTCATTTCTACTATCACAGTAACTCTTCAAGGAACCTCTTACCCAGTCTAACCCTTAAAGGAACCCTTACACCAGGACTTTCTAGGCTGATCTACTCAAGTCCCAAAGTAAATCAATAATATTAATGCATGTGTTTACTTTTTTCATTTGTTTTTGTGAGATGGGCATCACTACATTTCCCAAGGTGTTCTTTAACTCTTGGCTCAAGTGGTCCTTCTGCCTAAGCTTCCTGGATAGCTGGAACTACATGCACATACCATCATGCTCTGCTTTTCTTACCTTTTGAACTGAAAATTAGTTACACTAATAATGTAGAGAGTAGGATGAGAAAATATTACAATGCAAAAATTTCAATAGATTTATAGCATGGGTGTTATGCACTTATCATTCAAAAATGTTGAACTTATATATTTGGGAGCTCTTAAGAATTAAAAGAGTGTATTTTTTAAAAACAAGCAAACAAATAAACAAAAAACCATAAACTCAATTTATTCCTAAATGAGAATATGTTTCTATTACCAGAATCCTAGAGCAGAGGCCCAATTCTGAGGACTCTTAATAAATCAGGTCCAGCCACTTACCCCAAAGATGAAACAAAAAAAAGAGTGGTGAAAGACCGAAAGAAATTTTTTCAGTATAGCTTTATAGGCAAGACAAGTGGGGATCAAGTGCCCTGTCTTCATGGTGCTAAAATGAGCTTCAGGTTTAAAAAGAGGAAGAATTCAGGCAGGGGTGAGAAGTATGCAGAATAAACAGTTTCGGTCCAATGGGGATCTAGTTTATCATATCTCAGTTCTGGTTCTGCAAGGTGACTCTGGAGAAGTCTTGCCATTTGAGGGGGCAACTTGGTTCCCATAACATGATTTCTTCTGCTTAGGAGGGCAGTTTCTGTTCCCACCTAGGTAATTGCTCCCTCTTAGTCTCATCAGGGGAGATGGGCCTGAAAGACCTGATGCTTCTGGATGGTTTAGGGCTATGACAGGAGACTTCTAGGCACTTCTTTGATGGTTGGAGAACAAGACATTGTCAGGCCTGGTTGACAATGTGTGCTATCCCCACAAACCTTGAAAATACTACAGTTACTCTTACTTTGAAGTCTTCAGCCTTGAAGGGGGAGGATTACCAGCTTTCGATGAACACATCTTAAATGATTAACTTGCCTATGTGCAGAGCTGAGCAAGCATCTGACACAAGGTTTTAAAGCAATAAAGGGGACAGATCCAAGTGAAGAGTCAGTATTTTTAGCAAAAGCAACCTCTAAGTCCATGTTATATTTTTTATTATTTAATGGGGACAAGAAAATCATGATCATTTTTTTTTCACACAATCAAAATATATTGAAAATTTAGTGCTTGGTGTTATGAAAATTCATGGAGACAGTAGGGGGCATAACATTGTTCAATATCCTTCATAATGCACAACACTATATCAATCAGATATCTTCTGACCCAAATTCACAAACAAGCACTATTTGAACACCCTGATATTAATGTCACAGAACAATAAAAAGATCATTTTTAGAATCTAATCTAACCATGTCACTTTTTTACATTTATATGAACTTTTTATTTTAGAATACTTTGAAATTTACAGAAACAATGCTATGATGGTACAGAGATTTTTTCCCATATACCTCATATCTAATTTCCTCTATGATTAACATCTTCCACAAATATGGTCCTTCAGGAACTAGAGGAATGGCTTCCCTTCACCCTGTGAAGGTTCATTGAAGTGAATTGACAATAGGCAGTTTTATGCAAGAAAAACATGTACAAATTTATTAACATGCACAGGAAAAAAATCAGCATGGGGTCAAACAAAAAGTATGAATCTCCCTCAAGTATTAGACGGATGAGGATTTCTGACCTCAGAAAGGATGGAAGGCTTGGATGGACAGGAGCCTGGAGTCTCCTTGAGGGTGGAAAGGACAAGATATGGGAGGGGTGAAAGGAGGTCTTCAGGGTAGAATAAAGGTTGTATTATAACCTAGATAAAGTCCCCCAGATAACAGTTGCCCATGGTTACCTCCTTTGGGCCAGGTGTCAGACCTCCAATTTCTTCTTTCAGTGAGAAGATATTTCCAATAAAGAAAGGAAAATAATAAAAAATCCTTTTGATCTGCTGGAATTTCTACTTCATTCATAGATACAATTTTTTTTTAATCCGTCAGTTTTTCAGATTAGTCATCTTGAAATAGGTCAAAGGAACATATTTTGAGGCAGCACATTTTGTGATCCATAGTACAAATAATGAGCTGATACTGATGCATTCACTGAACTTCATTCTTTATTTAGAGTTCATTACTGTTCTCTTTTCTCTGTTCCAGGATCCCACCCAATATACCAAATTCCATGTAGTTGTTATATCATCTTCTTAGACTCCTCTTGGCTATGACAGTTTCTCAGATTTGTGTATCAGAATCCTTAGTATGTCTCTCAATTAGTGTCCTACTTTTTTTTTTCTCAGAGCAGTTTGGGATAATGGGTTTTGGGGAGAAAGACTGATGGTGGGGCTCAGAATATACCACCCTAAAATATGATTGTAGAGAAGTGGAATATGCTTTTTGGGCATAAGGATTAATGAAGCTCTGAGAAGCCATGCCTTTGTAGAAGAAATTTATCCCTATTAAAGAAAACTCCATTTATAAAGATGTCTGCCACTCTGCACCTGGAAGAAAAGGAGAAATAAATCCCTAGAAATTCTCATCACTGGGGAGGGCAGTGGCTGAAATTTGCATAACAAACCTAATAAGGTTAACTGGACTTTTTCCACAACCTTTCTTTTGTTTGTTTGTTTATTTCAGAGAATAATGGCATTTAAACCTAAGCCTAAAACAACTCTTCAACATCTACAGTAGAGATTACTCATTCTCTTAGAATAACCCATGTATACAATGAAATTTACAAGTTTTGAAGCATCTGCTTGTGTTTTCTCTTGTTAATCTCTCTTTTGTTACAGGAAATCCCAACTAACAATTTATGAAGGGTGTAGGAGAAAATTAGTTTCTTTCCCCTATGCCTACAAAGGTAAAATGTCTTTCTCATTATATCCAGTGGAAGGTATTTGCCACGAGGCCTAGTGGTGCACACCTGTAATTCCAGCAATTTAGGAGGCTGAGTCAGGAGGATTACAAATTCAAGGTCAGCCTCAGCAACTTAGTGATGCCCCCAGCAATTTAGCAAGACCCGTCTCAAAATAAAAAAATAAAATAGCTCAGTGACAAAGTACCACTGGGTTCAATTCCTAGTATCAAAAAAATAGTATCTGCTATAAAAATATCTGCTATCAGCATGACTTATCACTGATGATTATAGCCTTGTTCTTACCTACTCCACTCTTTGCCAGATTTGTCTACTATACAATTACTTCTTTGTTCCACACTTCATACTGTATTTACGGGGAGCCAGTCACAAAATAGAGTCCACTTTTAAGGAGTGAGTAGTGGTGTTCCACTTCCTTAAGAAGGGACAATCTATATATACATTTGGAATTCTTCAATATGGAAGATGTGTCTGCTGTTTATTCATTCATTCATTCATTTATGTCAGTATAAATTCATGGGTGAATATTTTATGCTTTGGGTTATAATCCAATACTACAGTGTGTGTGTGTGTGTGTGTGTGTGTGTAGCTTTCTATGTCTAGAGATATGTCTATATCTTGCTAAATAGTTGTAGCTTTAGACATCAGAAACTCTTTCAGTTAGTTCCTGTATCCTATAATATTCCTTTGTAAGCTCTTTCCTACATTCAGGCACGAAAAGATGTTTCAGGCTCATCTGGTATTTTTCCTGTTTAGTCCTTGAATTAGTCATTTTTCTGACTAGACCTGGTTCCTTTTCTTGGAGAATGTTATTAGAAACCAAGACCTGAGTGCTGGCAACTATGTTATTTTATAGATTAAACAAATGAAGCTCAAGCAAGTGAGGGGACTGTTGAATGTCCAAAGGTGTCTAGTAGCAAAGCTAACCTGGAATATGAGAATCTTGATAACTGGGTTTTTAATCTTTTCATTATACCACTCTGCCTTTCCTGTCACATTCCAGGACATACAGCTTTTATGAGCACATAAATGAGAAAACGTGCCCATGCCCTTTGTTCCTAGAGTCTAGATATTTGGAGTTTCATGCAGTTTCAGCATTTATATTAATGCAGGACTTTGAAGCCTTACCATGAAAAAGATGAAAGTAAGAGGAATAGACTTATCTTAATAATGAAAAAGAAAACTATGAAGGCCATTTCCTCCAGCAGAACAAGGTTTGGGTTATACAAAAAATACCAGTTGTGTCCTTTTATGCTCAGAAAGTCTGCTGTGTAACTTGTTTCTGTGCAGGGCTTATCACTTCCAAGGTCTTTATCAGTTTATCACATCCCTTTTAGATGTATATCTCTAAAGCCACATAGACCCCAGCCTGGACACCTGAATGCACATCTATAAAGGTGAAAAATGACTCTTAAAGTTGGAAATTGTGAAAACCATTGTAAAATAAAAAAGAGTAATGTATGTTTCTCCTTGGGGGGGAGACATGTAGCAGGGTCTTTGAGAAGTGAATGATTTATTGATAAGTTAGATTATAGAACATAAAAAACTGAAAATTCTTTGGTGTCAGAGGTCAAGTATAGTACACCTGCTACCTTATGATACATATTATATAGCCTGATTTTATATTTTACAAATAAGTAGCTTATTATAGTATTAGTGCCTGAAGTTCATTTATATTTTATCTATACAAGACATGTTCTTAGTAGATTCCATGTAGTTGATGCATATTAGTGAGTAATGCTTATTATTATTAGTCTTGTTAGTTATTAGTAAGACTGTTACAGCCATTATGGATAATACCAAGATGAGTAAGTCCCAGTACTTGTTGATATAACAGTGTCCTAAAATATATTTTATTGTAGACCTCCAGAGATTGTAGAACAAAGTAACATACACAATAGGCATTAAGCAAATAATCATTATTTAACAGATTAATAGTCAATCCATACAATATTGGGGTTTTGTTCTATCCACTGGTAATTGTTTAAATTACAGCATTTAGATTGTAATTGATCAATGACGCAAGTTCTGTGTTAGAAATCTAAGAGTAATTATTTCAGCATGTTTGTCAGTATTTTTGCACTTTTGATAATAAACCATGCAAACTAAAAACTAAGTCAATGGCTGTTCATGGGTCTAACTTATTTCACTACTGAAGAAATAGTGAGATATCTCTGAAATACAATTATATTGAATGTTTGTACCAGTTGGTAATCCTGATTCCCAGTACTGAAGACAGATGAAACCACTCATTTTTATTCCCTAAAATGGGGATTACATTTTAAACACATATTCTTTAGAGCAATTTGTCAATTATTCCAATTTTAGTTTAAGAAAGAGAGAATTGGATATAACGTTGAAATTTATGTAAATTGTTCAAACTTCAAACTGTCAGTTTTTTTCACTTCTTTCTTATTTTTAAATTTTATTTTAAATCAATAATTTTACATAGTTTCAATTAATAGAACATTTATAGCAATTACTAGTCTTGTAGCAATCAATCAACTACCATCTAGCACCAGATGTCTAACACAAGCAAATCTCTTAGCATAAAATCATCACATTTCTACTCACATTTACAATGGCTCATCAATATCCATCTATATATGCAATTTATTGGAACACTATCTGAAGGATTATAGTCAGAGTTATAGCTGAGACTTTTTAATAATGGGTCATTTTTTATTGGTTTGTACTAAATGAAGTTAATTGATGTTAAAGGCAATGCTTTAAAGGAGCTTGTTAAGGGATTTTTTAGTCCCCAAATACACACATTTCTTTTTTCCCCTCCCTCATATACTTTGAACACATTTCTGTCTTTTCAAAAGCATTATATTCCTAATCCCAAATGGGCAAGGATCATTCTTGCTTTTATAACTCTTTCAGTCTGTCCACAACCTTCCTAATAAGTGGTGGAGTTTGAAAAGTAGCAGATGTTTATCAGGAAATTAAAGGAACTTTTCTAGCTGATGCTGGTTAGTGGTATTTATTTAAAGAATACATCTTCATCTTACTATAGGTCTCTTAAGTTTGCCAATTTATGATCTCAGAGGAAAAAAAAGTTTCTCAGAAATAATTTCTCAATAGAAAATAAAGATACACATACTAAAAATGGACCATCCTTAACTTTATTTTTGATTTTAGCAAATTTCAACACTTTTCTTTATTCTTACTTTATTATTTTTGAAGTTCAAATAAACTTCCTTGATTTTAGTTCAATTTCTTTATGAAGTTTAAGTGAGTTGTTGTTTCCTATTCAATTTAAGAACATATCCAAAAGAACAGAATAAGATCCCCCAGACTTGAAATGAACCTATGAGAAAAGGTAAAGGTATTTGTGAAACTGAACTAAAAGTCAGCCTACTACATTCTAAATCCTGGTGAATGCTCAACACACTATAGGCTAAGCTCTGGTCTTTGGTTTGGCATATTCTCATCCTCTGAACTGACATTTGGACTTACATCACTGATTTTTAAAGATTTTATTTCCCTCCTTAAGGATTAGGTGAAATTCTTCTCATTTAATTACAGAGTAGTCTATTAACAGACCCATGGTTGCTTGATTTCCTTTTGGCAAATTATATAATTTGAAAACAATAACAATGCATGGTTAATGGTCAGACAGGAGCCATGTTCTAAAAAATTGAATGTTCAGCTCAGGAGAATTTTGAACACCACCTATATTTTCATGGTGCTAAGAGAAAGATAAGTACCAAAATTTTATCTCCTCAGAGCATATAAAACAAAATTGGATTTATAGAACAAAATCCTAAAGGAAAATTGGTCTGCATCAGTAGATATAAGCTTTAGAAAAGGATGTTGGGTAAATGTGTTGTTCAGAGAGAATTCAGGGCATAGCAACAAGTCAAATGCTTAGGAAGCCATATGTTTCGACACAGGACTCTGCTCTTTTCTGGTTTGACAACTCCATCTCAAGCTTCTATTTCATGGCCTTTTTCTTCTGGGTTTAGTTTATAATTTTTTATTTTATTTTTTTGTACCAGGGATTGAACTCAGGATACTTAACCACAGAGCCACATCTCCAGCCTATATTTTATCTAAATTTTTAAATTTTGAGACAGGGTCTTGCTAATTTATTTAGGACCTTGCTATGCTGCTAAAGTTGGCTTTGCCTGAGCTGCTGGTATTATAGGTATGCACCTCCTTGCCTGGTTCAGGGTCAAGCTTTAATGAATGTCAATGAAGACAGCAGTTGGCCAACAGGTTGGCCTGTTAGCCAAATCTGGCCCACTTCCTGTCTTTGCAAATAAAGCTTTATTGGGACACAATCACACAAATTTATTTACATGTTGCTAATGGATACTTCGAGGCCAGAATGGTAGAAAGAGTTTAGTCACTACAACAGAGATCACATGGCCCCACAAAGCCTAAATTATTTCCTGTCTGACCATTTACAGAAAAAAAAAATTTTTGTTGTTTACCTGAACTGGAGGATCAACCAGTAACTTAGGTTTTGGAAATACTGAAGTGTTGCTGACTCAAAAATCCAATATTGATCATACATATCACTTATATTTCTTCATAGGATAAAATAGCATTTCAAACTCCAGACCATTTTCTCATTTTCACTCTGAAAAGAGAACTATGTACAGCATGTTATGGAAGAAAATAAATAGCCCAGCAGGAAGGAAACTCAGAATAGTTCATCTGACTCCATTACTTTTCACCACGAGTGACTCAAAAAGTCTGACATTATTGTGGACGACAGCCTTCCCTGTTTCTTTACAGCTCATCATTACTGGTGTTTCAAGAAGACAGACTTCTTCGCTACAGGGTTGATTTCTTTTATATGCATATGCATACACACTCAAACACACACACACACACACACACACAGAGCAATGACCTGCCTGGACCCCAGCCCTTTTTCTCATTTTTTAAGTCCACTCAGGTGTTGATCACAAGCTGGCATAAATGACAGATGATGCTAACTTTCAACAGATGTCTTTCTGACCCCAATGATAATGGAAATGACAAATAATAACTTTGTAATTACCTTAACTTCAACCAAAGCAGAAGCTGAAAAATAACCAGATGAGAACTTCAGGGAACATGTGGGACTGACTTCACCATTAAGCATGTTTAAGTGTCCCCCGTGCTGTGCAACTCAGGAGCTGTGCCAAGAGAGCAGGGAAGGCAGCCGAACATGCACCCAACCATAAATCTTCTTGGTCCCATGATAAACAAACAAGATTTCAGCATCTGCATGCACAGCTGACGAGAAATGGAGATATGAAGATTAAATGGGAACTAGGGCACTGTCAGAGCTTGGAGTTTTACAGTGCCTTGGATCAGATGAAAGTCCTCTAATTAAAAATACATTTTAAATGCTCACACTTTATTTTCTTCTGTTTGCTGAGACTGGTGCATAAGAAGAAAATGTAGGAAAGACAGAAAAGGCAAATAAGATTTGAACTGGTAAGAGTTTGCTTTTTTGCTGATTCTCTTGGTTTGGGAAGTGGTTTAGAAAATGATTGTGAAATGCAGTGCACCATTTCTAATCTTGACCAATTATGGCATGGTTACATGGCCTTCATACTCTGAAAAGAAAGATTTTTTAGCATAGTAAGACATTATTTTCAGGAATCTAGAACTTGTGTGAACTAAGTCTTTGAATAACCACCCAGATATGATTCTTTATTAGTTAGACTAAAAATCCTGTTTACTCCTAGATTAAGATCAACCAATCCCTGGATAGAAACAGTTGTTAGTTGTTGTGGTTAATTTTATGTGTCAACATGACTGTGCTTATATCTAGTAAAGCAGGTTGCCCTTCCTAACACAGGTGTACCTAGTCTAATCAGTTGAAGGCCTGAGCAGGACAAAAAAATTGACCCATACCTGAGTGATAAAGAATTCTTCCTGCCTGATGGCTTTCAATCTAGGATATTGGCTTTTTTCCTGCCTTTGCAATTGAATGGAAATATTAGAATTTTCCATTTTCTTCAGCCTACTGACCTTTGGACTGGAATAACACCAAAGAGTTTTGAGTTTGCTGATTTGCCCTGCAGATCTTGGGACTTGAGAGTCTCCAGAATCATGTAAGCCAATTCCTTGTAATACATCTTATTCTTTATAGATATAGATCCTGTTGGTTCCATTTCTCCAGAAAATCCTAATTAATTACTGAATCTGAGGCTAGTATCTTAAGCTATGTGTGAGGCAACAATAGTCTTATTGTGGAATTCCTTGGTATACTTTCCCTCCCATTGATAATAGTTATCATCCACACAGCTGTACCGAAAGGAACAATATGAAGGCCATTGCCATGTTCACTTTTTGCAGGCTAAATATCTCTGTTAAACTGATCAGTCCTCATTAGATATAGTTTGGATTTCTTCCACCCTTACAGTCACTCCACTAAATTCCCCAGTCTGTATCCCACATAAAGTGTGGTGCACAGCCTTCTCTTGGTGCAAAGTAGTCAATCTCCTAAATTCTAGCACTATATATATAAAAACTTTGTAGCATGGTGGCATTAGCTTTTTGACCCACATTAAACTGCACATACTTCTAAACCAAACTTAATGCTTCTGCTAAACTGTGTCTTGTTCTTTGTTCAGTTCACCATTGTGGTTCCATGAACTGAATTGTTCAGTAAGACTTTTTTTTCAGTAAAGAAACATCTTCTTAAGTCATAGTTTCAACTATTACCTATAAGCTGGTATATTACTTTTTCACTTAAATTTTTTTCCTAATTATTTATACATGAAAGCGGAATGCATTTCACTTCATTGTACAAAAATGGAGTAAACTTTTCATTTCTCTAGTTGTATACAATGCAGAGTTGCACCATTTATGCAATCACACATGTACCTAGGGTAACAATGTCCATCGCACCATCTTACCTACCCCTATGCCCCCTCCCCTTTTCCCAACCCAAAGTTCCTCCATTCTTCCCATGCCCTCTCTCTCCATTATGTATCAGCATCCACTTATCAGAGGGAACATTCAGCCTTTGGTTTTGGGGGGTTGGCTTACTTCACTTAGCTTGATATTCTCCAACTCCATCCATTTACCTGTAAACACCATAATTTTATTCTCTTTAAATGATGAGTAGTATTCCATTGTGTATATATACCACAGTTTATTTATCCATTGCCACAGTCTGGCTGGGCACAAAATAACCGAGCCACCACAGAAGCCTTGTAGATTCAAACAGCAACTCTTTATTCCCAAACTCTCCCCGACACTCTGCCTCCACCGGGCTCCACGCGCCCATTCTCTCAGAACCCCGCAAGAACTCAACAGGAACTCCAAAGGAGCAGGTGCCTGAGGCAGCAGGATACGCCCTAATCCTCCTCCCCAGGGTCACCTTTCAAACCAAAATGCATGTGTCATTCCTACTTGGCTATTGCTCTCAGCATGTCCCCCCTTCTGTTTAATTAAACAACAAGCAATGTGGCTAGGGACCGTGCCTGTTAGTTTGTCCAATTCAACATATGGTTCTTACCCGTCATCGGATGAGCTGACCTCTAGGAGTCAGCCACCTGTCTTAGGTTAGTACCACTGCAATTGGATCATACCCGTCACTGACTACTGGTCCAGCATACAGCCATACTTGTGGATAGGCCTATGCACCAGTGGGGGGGTGAGGTTCTTTGCCTCACCTCTGTTGGCCCCCAAATTTGGCCTTTGCACCAGTGTTGGGGGGTGAGGTTCTTTGCCTCACCTCTGTTGGCCCCCAAATTTGGCCTTGGTGCCAGTGGGGGGTGAGGTTCTTTGCCTCACCTCTGTTGGCCCCCAAATTTTAGACCATCACTAGCAGAAGGGAGAAGGATACAGAAATGCCAGGACACCAAGCCAATTGACAGCTCTTTTGGAAAAATTGTATCACTGGTGACACCATCAGCAAAGATACGCCAGCACTACCACAATTCGCTGCACCAACAGATAGTTCACAATGCATACAAGTGATACATCCAGGCAAGTTCTGCAAGCAGTTCAAAGCGGAGGAATCTATCAATATGTCCATTTCCTCCCAAAGTAAATCAACTCCTTGATTGAGCATTACTTGTTGAGTTATTATTCATTGATGCATCAGTTTATACAGTTTACTGTGATAGCTATCATAGAAGCTGTAGTTTGGTTTTATCTTTGTCTTCACCAGCACTGGGATGAAGATAGGAATTCTGGCAATGATGCTAAAAAAATATGTAACATTCCAACAGGTACTAAGAAAACAATTTTCTGAACAATTGACATTATCCTGAACAGAATTATTAAATATAATGAAAAGGAAAGGTGAAAGTAAACAAACAGATCTGTTAATCTCCTTATTTGTACACATATTAAAACAATCCTCAATAGCTGTTTACCCAATTTAAATTAAACCATTAAAATCACGTGAATAAAAAAAATTCAGATCCATTTTTTCATGAGCGCTCCTCATATATGATATATGGACATACGCACACACAGACATACAACACAAAACACAAGTGTGCACACAAACGTACAACACATAAGACAATAGTAAAGGCCTTGTAGCTTTACACAGGTGAAATCTCCATTGCAATGTTTAAAAACTCCATAGTCAAAAAATAAAACTGATCAGAAAAACATTAACCTAGGTTTGTATGAGCTCAAAAAATAAAATAGAACTTTATTATGTGGGAAAAGGCAATAATAAAATAGATATTGAAAAAAGCATCCTGGTTAATCACTGTCGCAGATGTAAGAATAGCCAAGCTGGAGCTCTGGATATCAGCTGTTATGGATTTGAGTCAAATCATCTTCTTTTTGGTCTGCAGAAATTGCTTTGGTTAGTCTCTCTGGAATCCAAATTGGCTGCTGTTCTCCCTGTGGAAACACACAAACAGAACCCCGACTCCAGACAATCACTGGGTCAGGACCTTTCCATTGTCCTGTTAGAATATAAGTACATTTTAATAGTTTAATGAGCTCTTTCAACTATGCCTTGTCCCTGTGGATTGTATGGGATTCCTGTTAAGTAAAACATTAACTGATTTTTCTTCAGGGATGATGTTCCAAAATATCCTATATGTATCCTTTGGAAATTTAAAGATACTTTTAAATTGAAGTCTTCCAAAAGCATTTTGCCTTAGTTTTTAGAATTACTTCAGTCCTTTTAATTTTTTGATGTGGTTTTAAACCAATTTCCTTATAGTTTAATGTTTTCTAAATTGGCTCTTGACTATAAATTTTAACACCCTCATCTGAGACTTCTAATTTCTGGACCACCAGAAATTAAAGTTGATGGGCTTTTTGAAAAAAAAAAAATTACTAATAATCTCCTTGTTCTTCTATTTTATCCAATATTTGACTTTAAACTTCTCTCTCTACCTTTTTCTATCTTGAATGTCTGTATCTAATAGTTGTCTTAGCCTTTTGCATTTTCTATCTGAAATACATTTACTTGACATTTTCAACCATTTTCTATCTTATTTCTATCTTCTAGTTTTTTTTTTCCCCTAAGGTTTGTACATTCACCCTTAGTTGCTTTTTTTCCTTCTAGTTTTCTTTTGTTTCCTATTTTGTGGGTTTAAAATTCTTGTCTTCCTACATCTTCTCTATCTTCCTACATCTTTTCTATCTTTTTTTCACCTTCCTGTACTTCTGTCTTCAAAGTTTTTCACTTCAAATTTTTAATCTTCTTTATCCAAATATCTTTTATCCTATTATCTTCCCATTTTCATGTTTTTAAATTTTTTTTAAGGAATGCTTTTAAGATTAACTAGGCTTCGAATGGTGAAGAATGCTTTCCTCCACCATGAAGGCATCTTAACAACCTTTAATTTAACCTTTTAAAGCCTTTTGCAATTTACTTAGACATTTTATAACTTTTTACTTTACCACACAAAGATTATCTCATCTAGAAACATTTCTTTTTTTTCAGCCTTCCATATTAAAATATATTTCCACATCTTGAATCTTTTTATATCTCTTTTCTAGCCATTAACACTTTTAAAAAAAAATTCATATTCTGAAATGACCCTTATAAAATTTTTGAATTTAGACAAATTACTCCACAAGATGAAATATTTTTATGTTTTTATGGTACTATAATTGAAACCCAACTGAAACTTCTTATACTCTTTGTATATAAATTACACCTGATAAAATCTTAACTCTTAGTAACCTTGTTTCAGCAAAGACACAGACAGAAAGCAATATTAAACTTTTTTTCCATTTACCAATTTATGAAAACACACATAATGTTTAAATATATTACCTTATGGAACTTAATAAGTAAAGAGTACTTGATTTTATATTTAGTGGTTGATATTTTAACACTTTAGCTTTGTAAATTAATCAGATGTCTGTAAAAACCAAGATCTTAGACAAGTATAGTAAACAGAATTAGCCATCTTTTTCTTGTTGAAGAAAAATCTTTCTATAGGATCGCATGATGGTCCCATTGATATACTTAATAACTCGTCTTTAAAAAGCCATGGGCTATATTTTTGTATTGTATCAACATACGTCCTAACTGTTCTTGGTCTTACTGGGGTGCTTCCTTCCTCTAACAATTTTTCTGCCTTGGGGGCGAACAACTTCAAACCTTGAGTCAACCATTTTCCCCAGTTTGCCTGAGAAAGTTCTAGGAACAGGCAACTTGAAATAAAAACAAAATAAATCAAAACAAGAACACATTGTTTTTTGAAATGGTCACCCATTCTCTCGCCTTCCCTCAGGGGAGAGCAATTTCACTTACCTCTGAGCTTTAGGCGTTCCCCATATGGGCCACCAAATGCCGCAGTCTGGCTGGGCACAAAATAACCGAGCCACCATACCGCCTTGTAGATTCAAACAGCAACTCTTTATTCCCAAACTCTCACCAGCACTCTACATGCACGTTCTGGGAAAAATACACTCCCTCCACCGAGCTCTGCATACCAATTCTCTCAGAACTCCATGAGAACTCAACGGGAACTCAAGGAGCAGGTGCCTGAGGCAGCAGGATACGCCCTATTCCCAGCAGGATCCACCCTAAACCTGGAGCCACCCTAATCCAGCAGGATCCACCCTAAACCTAGAGCCATCCTAATCCCTGAGCAGGGTCACCTTTCAACCAAAAATGCCATGCATCCTACTTGGCTATGGCTCTCAGCAATCCATTCATCTATTGAAGGGCATCTAGGTTGGTTCCACCATTTAGCTATTGTGAATTGTGCTGCTATAAAACTGATGTGGCTGTGTCACTGTATTATGCTGATTTTAAGTCCTTTTTGTATAGATAGAGGAATGGGAGAGCTGGGTCAAATGGTGGTTTCATTCCAAGTTTTCTAAGAATTCTCCAGACTGTTTTCCAGAGTGGTTGCACGAGTTTGCAGTCTCACCAGCAATGTATGAGTGTGCCTTTTTCCCCACATCCTCGTCAACAATTATTGTTGCTTGTATTCTTGATAATTACCATTCTGACTGGAGTGATATGAAATCTTAGAGTAGTTTTGATTTGCATTTCTCTATTTACTAGAGATGTTGATCATTTTAAAAATATATTTATTGATTGATTGTATATCTTCTTCTGAGAAGTGTCTGTTCAGTTCCTTTGTCCATTTATTGATTGGGTTATTTGTTTGGTGTTAAGTTTTTTGAGCTCTTTATATATCCTAGAAATTAGTAAAGTTGGTACATTTTGGATAAACAATTCTTTTATCCAGGCTCCAGAATTAATTTGACCATCTACTAGGGTATTCACAGACACCTTACTAGAGTAAGCTCCATAAAGGCAGCAATTTTTGTTTTATTCACTGCTGTATGTTCAGTACTTAAAAGTAATCTTGGGTAAGTTGTCTACAAATTTCTCTTCCTCACTATGACTGCCTTAATTTAGGTCCTTATACTTCCCCCCATTGGTGTTTTGCATAACCCCACAAAAATTCATGCTCCATCCTTTCCCCTTTCCAATTAATGTAAGATTTTATACATTCCTCATATTTCTATCAAAACTATCTTTTTGAAATGCACATCTGATCAAATTATTGTACTGCTTACCATTCTTCAGTGGCTTGCCATGATAGAATAAAATTTGGATTCTTTAGCAAGGCATTCACCATTATGATCTGGTCCATTTTTACCTTTCCAGCTTCTCTTTGATTCATTTTCCCACCAGATGTCTGATACTGCAGTTATAATGTGTGTATCCTCTCTCCCCTCTGACCTCTGCATGTGTTATTTCCTTTGTTTCTTTATTTATAGAGTTAACTACAGCTCAACAAGCCAATCAGAAGTCAGTGGCTAATCACCATTGGACTGGAAAGACATCTTCATCTGGACCCAGAGAGAATACCTTAACTATCTGTATTATAGACAAAGTGTGATAAAGACACTTTCACCCTTGATTCTAAAATTGTGTAAATTTATATCCTAAAAGTACAGCCCTGTTTTCAAGGCATACTGTCTTTAGTTGAGTGAATTGCACACTAGCTATCAGGTTGCAAAAGGTGGGAGAGAAAAAGTAGAAGGAGGGTGGGAGGGATTCCAAGACAATTGAGCCACCTGAGAAAAGACACAGTGGCAATAGAATGCTGCCTGTGTCTGCATCTGAGCCAACTGTATAGAGTCCAAAGAAGGAGGGGTCAGTAGAAGGCTAGAAACAAAGGTTGTCATTTATGAAGAGAACTTCTCAAGTCAATGAGTTGCCATCTGGCCTTCCTACCAACCTACTGTTCTACTTCTGGTCTTTGAGCAAGCAATAAATTATGTGTATCACACTGAGTTTCCTCTGCATGTCCCATACCTCACATTTTGCACTGTCTACCCTTCATCAGCAGTAACAGCTAAAGCTGCTGAGTTCAGCACCTATTATCTTGTTAACAAGGTTTTCCCTTCAGCACTAACCCTTTGCAACTCAATCTCTAATGCTGACTGCTAAAATTACTTGATGTCCAGATGTAGATTCACCATCTGAGTCAGGAGCTCTGAAATCTGTGCCTGCACTGTGGAAACATGTTGGCTGATGTGATAATGATTTATTTGTAGCACAACTTACGTGAATATCTCAAAGCCCTGAATAAAAATAACACATTTATGGAATACTTCCCATATAGCAGATATTTTGTTAAGTAAACTACATGTATTACTCCACAAATTTTAAGAAGCATGTGGCATTACTTCTCTTATTTTACAGATAAGGCCCCTGAGGAACAGAGAAGTAAAGAAAACTCTCGAAAGTCACATAGTTGTCAAGGGCTGGAGTCAGGATTTTTAAAATATGGCCCTGATACTCATGAACTTATCATTGTCTTATTTTCCCCTCTTTAAAATGGGTAGGAAATATCATCACTAAAGAGAAATGGGCACTTCTAATACTGGCTTTGCCATCAATTGTGAGTCTGGATATAAAAACAAAACAAAACTTAGTGTCTTTCTCTATATAATGAATTTGTGTGGAAGAGCAAACTTCAACTATTTTTTACTTCCATAACCTCTTAAAAGAATTTTTGAAAGACACTGTATCCACTTGGTGCTTTTTAAAAGAAAATTTATATTTTCAATAAAATGTTTAAATATTTGCCAAGAAAATATACTTTTTCCAGTATTTTATAAACATAGATTTTAAATAAAATGTTTTAGCACCTATTAATGTAAGTGCTTCAGTTCACTTCTGGTTATTGTGTATACCTTTTCCATCCTTTAACTTTCAATTTGTCTTTTAATCTAAACTATGTCTATTGTGCAAAGCATATAATTAGATTTTGCTTTTTGAAATCTAGTCTGATTTGAATCTTTTGATTACAATGTTTACTGCATTTATATTTCATGTAGTTATTAATATGGTTGACCTTATGTATCATTTTGTTACTTATTTTTCTTCATGCCTCATGCATTTTTTGTTGTTGTCCCACTGTTCCTTTCCTGATTGTTTTGTGCTAGATTAACACTTTTTAGTAAATTATTTCAATCACACTCTTGAGATTTTAGTTATTGTTAGCTTTCAGCATGGTTTGCTCTAGGGATTGCAACATGGATTCTGAATTTATCACAATCCACTTTAGATTAGTACTGACCTGATTCCAATAAAATATATATCCATTTCTTCCTCCTTTATAGTAATATGTATTATATCTATATATGCTATAAACATAGCAATATGGTGTTATAGTCACTGATTTAAATAGTGTTATGGATTTAAGAAATTAAGAGAGAGAGAGGGGAGAAAGAAAGAGGGAGAAGGAGAGAAAATTTATACTTACCCACATATCTGATATTTCTCCTTTCTTCATTTATTTTGGTGTTTGTGAGTCAATATCTGATGTTATTTGCTTTCAGACAAAGGAATATCTTACAGAATAGATGTGCCAGCAAAATCCTTCAGTTTTTCTTCATCTGGGAATGCCTTTATTTTGATTTATTTTTGAAGGACTGTTTTGCTGGGAATAGAATCATTGATTGACAATTCTGTAATCTATTAAGTGAGAAACAATTAGATCCTGGAGCAAGATTCACCAAAAAAGTGTTGTCTGGGGACATTCAATTACTATGAAATATCCATGATCTAGATAAATTGGGAAATACTAGTTTCTTCACAACAGGAATTCAGTCTGTCAAATGCTAATATGTCTCTTGACTTAAAGCAGAAGGTAGAGCTTGCAGTTTCCAGAATTTGGGGGACTATACAGAACTTTTTCAATTGAGCATCTCACTTCACTAGTATTTCTACAAACATGTTAAAAAATGTTGATCTACTATGAATAGGTTAAAGTGAGGCAAGAAAGAAAGCCCAATGTATGCAGCAATAGCAGCATAGGAGCATGAGGATTACACTTCCATCCTATTTACTTCCAGCAGCTCCTCAGCAAGTGTCATATTATTGTAGAAGAAGCGCACCATTTTAGTGGGGGTTATGACATTTATTAGCCAAGAAATATGCTGCAATTTGTTATTAGTGGGTGTTTTGTTGTTGCTGTCAATTACTATCCTGCCTTTAACAACTGTGCTTGAGAGCTATATCAGTGATTTGGAACTTTACCTTCACCTTAATGAACCCATATGTTTTACTAATATAGTTCACACAGAATAAAAATATGTGTGTGTGTATACATAAGAAGTATATGAACACATTATATATATATAATTACAATTATATATAATGTGTATTATATATTATATATAATGGGTATAATTATAATTTTATATAATGTGTATACATAATTATATATATAAAATGTGTATATATCTACATATATATAATGTGTATATATATTTCTTATATATATACATATACACACACATACACATATATTCTGTAAGTTAAACATTCCTATTTTATAATTACATTTTGATTGCTGGGGCATTATCAGGGCATCCTGCAAAGCTCAACTAATGCAAACCTAATTCTTCTTTAATACTCACCCCAGGAGGAGTTTAACATGAAAACAGTAAGATTTATTTTTCAGTCTGCAGATTATTTTAAACCCTTAGTTGCTAGATTTTCTGCACTTTATATAAGGAAAATAACAGATAATCAGAATGTTCTATTATGTCTTCCTCTATAAAGTGGGCAAGGAAAGACACAGAGATCAGAATGGGCAGCTACATAGTCTGCAAGGTGACTGCAGGAAATTCAAGTGAGTAGAACAGATGTACCATAACAGCGTATATGACAGCACTTCAGATATATAAGAATTCTACTATCTGTTCTGTAATTTATAATTATTATTTATGTAGCTCTTTATATATATATATATGTGTATATATATATATATATATATATATATATATATATATATATATATATATATTTTCATCCACATAATAATCTAATAAGGAAGATAATATTAATTACCCACATTCTATGAAACTAAACTGGACAGATTAAATAACATGCCCAAGACTCACTCCAAGGTCTGGTCTGACTTTGCATTTATGCTTTTTAACTACTGTTCTTTGTGGCTAACCACTGATGAAAAGCCAATCTGTATACTTCTTATCAAGCCCAGTTTTAGCAAGAATCCTGCTAAGTCAGTTTAGCAAGAATTTTCCTCTTTTATTATCTGATATCTTGTCAAATTTCCTCATCTTTCTCCATCTCCCAGCCGATACTGATCATGCTGGCCTGCCTTAAGCAAGAATCCCCCTAGAATTGATGTCTGTTCTTAGTAATTTTCCATACACCAGTGAACTACCACCAAGAACAACTTCCTCTGTGGAATCCTCACTTATTCTGATTATATTTAGAATTAAGTTCATTTCTATATTAAACTCTATCTTCCCCTATTGCAATATCATCACTCCTTTAACTTCTGTCTGGCTCTGCATTTCTTTAATACCATTTAACAGTGAATCTCAAAGTGTAGTCATCAATAAAATCTAGGAATTAAAGAGAAATTATGAATATTTGTGCCCCACCCAAGACCTAGTGAATAAAAACTCTGGGGATAGGACTCAGAGATACGTTTTTAACCAGGCCTCCAGGTGATTTTGATATTTTGTTTGTTTGTTTTTGTTTTACTAAAGATAACAAATCCATCTCTCACTTTTTCATAGTCAAACTACAAAGCTACATTTTAAGTCTTATTTATAAAAATTCAATGCAAGATTTTGTCATTTCGTTTTGTCTTGTTTCTTATATGGGCAAGAGTTTCCAGTGCCACAGCACTATGTGGGCACCTGTCTCTGCTGCCTTTGGAGATGCCACAACATCTCCATTCAACTTTTCTGAGTTTCCATGTCCTCATGTATCTACTCAGTTTGTCTATCAGAATTGATCCAGTACTGTCTCAGACACATAGCAGATAACTTATATTTGTTAATTAAATAATTGTTACACTGCAGGATAAACTCTGGTACAGATTTTAAATTATTATTCTAAGTACAATAAAGTGGACCATTAATTCTTATTGACATCTGATTAA